>NC_085137.1:473766753-473966753 GCF_035046485.1 Aedes albopictus | reverse complement strand
TTGAGGAATTCCCGGAGGAATCCCAGGAAGAATTCCAGAAGAAATACAAAGTTTAATTTCTGAGGGAATTCCAGAAGAAGTTTCTGAGGAAATCTCAGTACTGAAGAAATTGCTGGAATTCCTAAGGAAATCCTGAAATCGTGGATTAATTCCTGGAGGAGTTCTGAAGGAATCCCAAGAAGAGTTGTTGCAGGCATTTTAAAAATAATCCCTGAAGTTGTTCCTGAAAGAATTGCAGAGGAAATTCGCGGGTGATTCCCTGCAGGAATTCTTGGAAAAATTTCTGAAGAAACCCCATGAGGAATTCCTTAGGGAATCTCAGGAAAACTTTCTTAGCGAATTCCTGGTAGCATTTTTGTAGGAATCCCTGGAAAAAAAAATCTGAAGAAATCCGTGTCCGTAGTAATTTCTGGGCGAATTTTTGAAGGAATACTTGTATGGACCCCTATAGAATTTTTTGTACAAATGTTTTAAGCAATTCCTGGATTATTTTTAAATAATGTCTAGTATAATTTTCTGAAAGATTTTTTTCAATAAATTCCTGCAAAAATACTTCGCATCATTACAGATGGAATTATTGGAGCAATCTCTAGCGGAATTCCGGAAGGAATATATGGAGAAATCTCTATAGATATCTCTGAAGGAATACCCGGGTAGAGGAAAAAAACTCAATAATAGCATATTTTGATGTGGAGATCAAAAAGTGATATTGGTTTGATTGATATAAGAGATAAAAGATCTAGAAATAATATCAAAAATTTACTCCTGGATCATCATCATCATATCATATTTAGATCTTTTAAGATCTAACTAATAGCAGCGAGCTATTAGTTTGATTTTGAAATATCAAATTTTGATATTGTTCAGATATTCTAGGAACATTTTTTTGATATTATTTTCAGATCTTTTATCTCTTATGTCAATCAAACCAATATCACGTTTTGATTGTCAGTATTTCACCTCTACCCGGGACCTGCAGAAGGATCTCTGGAGAAATTCCTGAAGGAAACCTCAAAGAGGAGGAACCATTGAAGATATCCCAGGACAAATCCTCGAAGATATATGAATTCTCGAAGGAATCTCTTGAGGAATCCATGATGGAATCGCTGCATCAAGCTATGGAAGAAAATCCTGGAGGAATTATTTATACTCATATGATTACGAAACTATGAACAAATCTAAAACAGTCATTTTGATTCCTCAAAACTGCAATGCCGATTTGCATATTCACATATCTGGCGCCCATCCCGCTTAAAAGTCATTACAAGTCAGGCCCCCCCTGGGCCCCCTACAGAAAAAAATCCTAGGTACGCCAGAAGCTATGCCTAGATCAATAGCTGAAGGAGCTATTAGAGAAACCACCACATGAACTTCCAGAAAATTTCTGAATATCTAATTTCAACGGCTAACATTTATAAAACTGCAGTACGATTTGGGTCGTCTTAGTTTTGTTCTGTAAGTTTTTACCCAACACCCAAGTAAGGTTTATGAGGCAAAAAAACATGGTCAAACTGAGAGTTTTTGAAAATCGATTCTTCGTACATTTTGAACGGGGACTCGGACTTGACTAAAGACTTGAAACGTCGAAAAACGCAGTAAGCAAGACAAAGATTGCCGGAGTCAGCTAGTTTTTTTTATGTATATCTTCGTGCTGATTTAGAGTCTTAAAAAAAAATAAGTCAAACAGTTTTGGGGATTTTCAGACAACCGAGTTCAAAAATACTGTAAACTACTGTTATTAGGAGATCCACGATTACATTTTTATGTTCTGTCTTATTTTATGTCGGTTCTGCAATGTTTTTGAAAAAGCGTGACAGTAATTAAACAAAAACCGTGATAAAATCTGGAGAAAATTTGGCAGCGGTGATTCAAATGATTAGTGATAAGGCCGAAAAACTACTTTATTGACACGTCTGAAATCGATGCGTGATTAAACATACGAAACTTTCGTCGTTGATAGAAGTTCATGACTTTCGTTTCACTTTGTAAACTAGTGTAATCAATTAAAGGAATACTGTCTCACAATTAACTCCTTCCCCCTATACATGTTATCATCGGCATCAAGACATTTTTTTTTCTTCACACAGTCGACGAGAGTAATTGTATCCATAACTTCCGTGGGCATCAGCTCTTGCGGTCGTCGTCGGTCAGAAGAGCGAAAAAAGGATAGTAGTTGATGGAATCGCAGTGAAGGAGCCTCCCCCGAGTACCTACCGCATAGTAGGAACAACTTCAAGGTCGACAATTGCTGCTTCGTTGCTTTGATAGCGAGTAGTGACTTACGGTATCTGCATTCTATTTGAATTACATTTCCCGATTGGACAGCGAGATGGTGGCAGAACACTTTATGACGATTAAGGGCCCAGTGTAGGTACAACGGTTTGCTGCTAAAACAGGTTGTTGTGGTATCCTAGGGCCTTCGCGTTCACGGGTTTGCAACGATTGTGTGATGACATCAAACGAATGAACCAAGAGAGCATGGTGATCCGCACAAAACAGTCAGTCTTTTATCATATTTCAAGGTTTTGTTGCGCGAACTTGAACTTTTGACATAGAATAAGTTGACAGACTATGTCCTTGATATTTGCTCGACACGACGCTTCACGAAGGTGGCGGCATACAATAGGGTCTGGGACCATTTGGGCAGGTGGACCTATTTTGAGCACTTGCAGCTATAACTCAGTCAATTTTTAACAAATTGACTTGTTTTTGGGACAAGGTGAGATACGCATAGCATCTAGCCAAGTACAAAAATTGAAGTCGATTATTTAAAAATTGACTGAGTAATAGCAGCAAGTGCCCAAAATAGGTCCTCCTGCCCAAATGGTCCCACACCCTACCTCACGTATGTACGTGTCCTCGTTCTTTTGAGAATTGGCATTGGCGAGTTCTTCTTCTAGGAGTAACGTGCCCACTAAAATTACCTGCTTGTCAGCTTATGCTATGAGTACTTCATCAGTTATTATCTTACTTGTAGAATGATCATTTTGCATTGCTAAGGGGATCCCCAGTTATTTTCAACATGGTCTTGTTTTGTAGCTGTTCAGTTCATTTTCCAACCAAACTATGAAAGATCCCAAACCATCATCTTTATGTAATCTTTTGAATGATTACCACTTTCAAACGAAGTCTGTAATCACCACAACTGAAAAAAAAAACCGATCGACACAAACGTAACGCAACAGAAAAGTAGACGTGGACGTCCTCGACCCAGACCTGCTCATATGTGAACAGAATCTGTCTCATCCATCTCCGCTGCTACTGGCTGGCGATTGTTGTCGCAGCTGTAAATAGCTCATTAGTCACCTAGTTTGTTACTGATGGCGATGGTGTACAAGCGGAGCTAAAATGTACTCTGCTTTGTATCATTATCTTCACGTAATCGAGAATTTTGATGTTCATCTAATCCCATCCGAAGGAGGTTTGGATTGTGAAAAGAAGATAGCCATGTGCGACTGTGGAATCGAGTTCAGTTCTAGGCCGGCTGGCGACGGAGACAGTCGAGTGACTCCGTAGCTTGAAGGAATAGAAGCGCCCGTCTAGCGAATTGGGAGTCGTGAGTTCGAGTCTCACCGGAGTACGTGGATTTCTTTTCATAATTCAAATCTCAATTTGTTCATCGAGCACATGTTCTGTTGTACACATGGATGTCAAAGCAATTACAACAGTGTAATGGCTTGGTTAGCCAAAGCAAAATCAAGAAATTGACACTACATGAATAGTTTTGGTATACAAGAAACCAATGATTTGACGCAGAACAATATGAATAATCGTGGCTCGAAAGCTGTATGAACGATTGCTGACGAAATTCATGGATGTGTTTTGATGGCGTGAAATATCTAACATTTTTTTTTTAATAAAACTGAATCTACCATCATACCATTTTCTTTATTTCTCTGCTGCGTGCGCTCGCAAACAGAATACATTCATCATCATCAATTTCTGTTCCTCTTCTAGTACTGCGTATCTTCAAACGTCCTAAAGCACGCTCGGTCCTAGTTGGGAATTTAATTTCAAAAAATCACTGTGACTTCATTTTCCAACCGATTTTTACGAAATTTTGTACGAAGATCGCGCTACATCTCTAGTTGTATGGAAAAATATTAAAATGGTATTTTGGTCCTTGGGGTCTGAGTTATTGAAGGGGTTATATGGGTCAAATCAGGTCAAAAATGGACCAACTTCCTTTTAACCACTGATTACTTGTAAAAAACACATGCAATATGATTGCAAACATGTTCAATTATCTTTTTATTATAACAGACGCATAGTTTGAGTAAATTGGGATTGTCTGGTTTTGGTTCCGGATGTTCCGGGTCGCGTTTGGGGTGCGTTCGGAGGACACTTCTCAAACGTTCCCTACACATGACATTTTTTCTCGCATAATTCTAAAAACAGGCTTGTCATGATTCATTCTTCATAATTTCGTATACTAAGTATATTGAAGGAATATTCAAAGGTTTTTTTTGACATATTGGCCGTCATCCCGGATGTTCCGGGAACCTGGGACCACCCGGGGAAGTGGCCATTTTCCAAACAGTTATGAAACATGGCTTGCGACATATCATTCTTCATAATTTTGCAAAACAAGTATGTTAGAGGAGAATTTAGACGTTTTTGGGCATATTGGCCACAACTCCGGATCTTCCGGGAACCTGGAACCACCCGGGGAAGTGGCCATTTTTCAAATTGTTATGAAACATGGATTGCGACATATCAATCTTCATAATTTTGCAAAACAGGTGTGATAGAGTAGAACTCAGAGGTTTTTGGACATATTGGCCACTATCCCGGATGTTCCGGGAGCCTGGGACCACCCGGGGAAGTGGCCATTTTCCAAACAGTTATGAAACATGGCTTGCGACATATCATTCTTCATAATTTTGCAAAACAAGTATGTTAGAGGAGAATTTAGAAGTTTTTGTGCATATTGGCCACAACTCCGGATCTTCCGGGAACCTGGAACCACCCGGGAAGTGGCCATTTTCCAAATTGTTATGAAACATGGATTGGGACATATCAATCTTCATAATTTTTCAAAACAGGTGTGATAGAGTAGAATTCAGAGGTTTTTGGACATATTGGCCACTATCCCGGATGTTCCGGGAACCTGGGACCACCCGGGGAAGTGGCCATTTTCCAAACAGTTATGAAACATGGCTTGCGACATATCAATCTTCATAATTTTGCAAAACAAGTATGCTAGAGGAGAATTTAGACGTTTTTGGGCATATTGGCCACAACTCCGGATCTTCCGGAAACCTGGAACCACCCAGGAAGTGGCCATTTTCCAAATTGTTATGAAACATGGATTGGGACATATCAATCTTCATATTTTTGCAAAACAGGTGTGATAGAGTAGAATTCAGAGGTTTTTGGACATATTGGCCACTATCCCGGATGTTCCGGGAACCTGGGACCACCCGGGGAAGTGGCCATTTTCCAAACAGTTATGAAACATGGCTTGCGACATATCAATCTTCATAATTTTGCAAAACAAGTATGTTAGAGGAGAATTTAGACGTTTTTGGGCATATTGGCCACAACTCCGGATCTTCCGGGAACCTGGAACCACCCGGGGAAGTGGCCATTTTTCAAATTGTTATGAAACATGGATTGCGACATATCAATCTTCATTATTTTGCAAAACAGGTGTGATAGAGTAGAACTCAGAGGTTTTTGGACATATTGGCCACTATCCCGGATGTTCCGGGAACCTGGGACCACCCGGGGAAGTGGCCATTTTCCAAACAGTTATGAAACATGGCTTGCGACATATCAATCTTCATGATTTTGCAAAACAAGTATGTTAGAGGAGAATTTAGACGTTTTTGGGCATATTGGCCACTACTCCGGATCTTCCGGGAACCTGGAACCACCCGGGGAAGTGGCCATTTTTCAAATTGTTATGAAACATGGCTTGCGACTTATCAATCTTCATGATTATGCAAAACAAGTATGTTAGAGGAGACTTCATAGGTTTTTGGACATATTGGCCAATTATAACGGATGTTCCGGGAACTTGGAACCACCTGGGGAAGTGGCCATTTTCCAAACAATTATGAAACATGGCTTGCGACATATCAATCTTCATGATTTTGCAAAAAAAGTAAGTTAGAGTAGATTTATAAGATTGTTGAACATATTGGCCGCCATCCTGGATGTTCCGGGAACCTGGAACCACCCGAGGAAGTGGCCATTTTCCAAATTGTTATGAAACATGGCTTGCGACATATCAATCTTCATGATTTCGCAAATGAAGTATTGGCTACCATGTTGAATATTCTGGTAACCGGCAACCACCCGGGGAAGTGACCATGCTCCAATAAATTATGCAACATGGCTTGCGAGTTGTGACATATCAATCTTCATGATTTTGTAAATTAGGTAAGTTAGAGGAGAATCCAGATGATTGCGGACATATTGGATAATACTCCGGATGATCTGGGAACTTGCAGCCATCCAATGAAGTGGTCATTTTCCCGGAACATCCAATTATGGTTGCCAATATGTCCACAAATTTCTGAACTCCACTCTTACATACTTGTTTGGCAAAATCATGAAGATTGATATGTCGCAAGCCATGTATCATATTTGTTTGGAAAATGCCCACTTCCTCAGGTGGTTCCAGGTTCCCGGAACATCCGAAATTGTGGCCAATATGTCCAAAAATACCCGAATACTACTCTAATATACTTGTTTTGCAAAATCATGAAGACTGATTGTTTTGCAAAATCATGAAGATTAATATGTCGCAAGCAATGTTTCATAACTGTTTGGAAAATGGCCACTTCCCCGGGTGGTTCCAGGTTCCCGGAACATCTGTAATTGTGACCAATATGTCCAAAAACCGCTAAATTCTCCTCTAACATACTTGTTTTGCAAAAACATGAAGATTGATATGTTGCAAGCCTTGATTAAAAACTCTTTGAGAAATGGCCACTTCCTCGGGTGGTTCCAGGTTCCCGGAACATACGGAATTGTGGTCAATATGTCCAAAAACCTCTAAATTCCCCTCTAACATACTTCGTTTGCAAAATCATGAAGATTGATGTGTCGCAAGCCATGTTTCATAACTGTTTGGAAAATGGCCACTTCCCCGGGTCCCAGGTTCCCGGAACATCCGGGATGGTGGCCAATATGTCCAAAAACCTCTGAATTCTACTCTAGCACACTTGTTTTACAAAGTTATGAAGATTGATGTGTCGCAATCCATGTTTCATAACAATTTGGAAAATGGCCACTTCCCGGGTGGTTCCAGGTTCCCGGAACATCCGGGATGGCGGCCAATATGTCTAAAAACCTCTGAATTCTACTCTAACATACTTGTTTGGCAAAAACATGAAGATTGATATGTCGCAAGCCATGTTTCATAACTGTTTGGAAAATGGCCACTTCCCCGGATGGTCTCAGGTTCCCGGAACATCCGGGATGGCGGCCAATATGTCAAAAAAACCTTTGAATATTCCTTCAATATACTTAGTATACAAAATTATGAAGAATGAATCATGACAAGCCTGTTTTTAGAATTATGCGAGAAAAATGGCATGTGTAGGGAACGTTTGAGAAGTGTCCTCCGAACGCACCCCAAACGCGACCCGGAACATCCGGAACCAAAACCAGACAATCCCAATTTACTCAAACTATGCGTCTGTTATAATAAAAAGATAATTGAACATGTTTGCAATCATATTGCATGTGTTTTTTACAAGTAATCAGTGGTTAAAAGGAAGTTGGTCCATTTTTGACCTGATTTGACCCATATAACCCCTTCAATAACTCAGACCCCAAGGACCAAAATACCATTTTAATATTTTTCCATACAACTAGAGATGTAGCGCGATCTTCGTACAAAATTTCGTAAAAATCGGTTGGAAAATGAAGTCACAGTGATTTTTTGAAATAAAATTCCCAACTAGGACCGAAACGGGTTAAATTTCAATCAGATATTTGACATCACACCCCATTCACTACATAACGTTTCTGTCCTCACCATTGCTAGTAGCAACTATGACCGGAAGAGTAAAAATACGAGATGCTGTATTGGTGATGTACGAAGCCGTTTTATTTGACCAAAAATAAAACGAAAATTGAACAAAAATGTTTCAATGAGATTTGTTGTGTTAAAGAAGCATGGCTGCATCTTATCTTGTTGATTCACATTATTCTCACTTCAAAAACATACTTGTATTCCTATTGTGGTAAATTTTGCCCGAAATTGACGTTTTATGATGTTTATCTTTAATATTTCGGCCATTTTCAATGAAATCAACCCAAGCTGATCTTACTTGCCATTTTTTTTTAAAAGACACTACACCGTCTTCAGCCAAAGGCTGCACAGATTGAACATTACACTAACACGAGACAACGGACAACATAACACCCAGTGGCTCAATGGAGAATTTTCCGTTTGACGAAAAGTTTTCCCTGACTGGAGCGGGAATCGAACCCGCACTCCGAGGCTTACGAAACGCCTAGACGACTGATGCCGCTAACCGCACGGCCACGAAGCCCACTACTTGCAAATTTCTTACCATATCATCACTAAAACTGTATTGTTTTAGCCTTAGTATATCCATTTGGTACAAATTCGGGGTTAAAATTTAAAATTTAACCTTATGTACTCTATTTAGCTATCGTAGAATGAAAAACTAGTCTAACATTTTTCTGGCGCGCCGGAGCAAACGGGTTTCAGAAAACGGAAGTGTACTGCTAGGCTTATAAAAACAAATAGAGTATATTGATAATCTAAACCGTAAGCTTTATTCAATCAGGGTTATGAGGCCCTTCAATACATGCATTCATTTCAAGAATTAGAATCACAGACGTGAAATACTTGTACGCTGCTTTAAAGTCAATAAACATACGGCGGATCTGCAGCTCCCGAAATATGTCTAGGATTATCCGCTGGTTGAAAATTTTATCCGTTGTTGATCGGTCTTCTTCACAAAAACCAGCCGATCTCCTCAAGAGATCTCAGTCTGTTGAACAGAGCACGCGACTGTATCATGCGCACTGGATTTAGAAGGGAACTCCTTCTGTTATTTGCACACTTTAGATTGTGCCGTTTCTTGTAAATTGGACATATGAAATCAACCAATCAGCTGGTGAGCGTTTATTCTAGTTAATTAGTTTTAGTCCTGTTTTTGGGTACACCTTCATTGTAACCATCCAACAAATCTACGAAGCCTCCTTTCAACTGGCTATCAACATTGTTTTGTCAGTCCGCAAATCCTTTCTTCCTGGTTGTTACACATAGCGAGCACTGGCGCAATCTTGTACCGCGCATCGTTGAAAGCTGCATAAAACCTGCGCATATCGTTTCGATCCATGCTTGCCAATGCTTCAGCAATCACACTGTTCTCGTGCTGTTATCGATTTATTTCTCTTATGCTCTTGCCACCCTGTATCGCGGTGTCCGGCCATTTGGCCGAATGCCGTTTGGCCGAATGTCGTTTGGCCGAACGCCATTTGGCCGAATGCCATTTGGCCGAAAGGGTCGTTTGGCCGAATGCCGTTTGGCCGAATTATTATCAAAAGGTTTTGGAGGCGTGGGCAAACTCTGGATAACATTCTAGCTGCCAATATGATCATCAGAAATATTTCCTTCTTTTAATCATAGGCTATTCATTCAAGTTTTACCATCAAGGGATTAGTTGGCGTTGAAACTGGGACTATTTTTGTCAGAGATTTTTCCTTCTTTGAATCAAAGGCTGTTCTTTCGAGCTATACTGATATAGGCAACAGTGGCAAGATCAATTAAGTTCATCATCCTTTTTCGGCCACATGGCATTCGGCCAAATGGCGTTCGGCCAAATGACCCTTTCGGCCAAATGGCGTTCGGCCAAACGGCATTCGGCCAAATGGCGTTCGGCCAAATGACCCGGAACCCTGTATCGCTGCCTTTTTACCAGCTACGAGTAATAGATTAGGTACTGCCAACATTATTCTTGTTCGTCAATAGTTGGGAAGGGGGGGGGGGGTATGATCCTGAGATTTCTTCAGGAATTTCTCATACCATTTCTGGAATTCCTCCCGAGATTCATTGAGGGATTCTTAACAGAATACGTTTCGGCATCCGTCAGGAGTTACTTCGTTATTCCCAGGATACTTTCAGCAATTTCTCCCTGCATTAATTCACAAAATTCTCCAGGGATTCCATCACGGAAGTTTTTCGAAGTTTTTCTTTGGATTCTTTTCAGGATTTCTCCTGAAATTCCTTCGTTGCGATCTTCTTCAAAGGATTCCACCTGGAGATCCTTCATCAATTCTTCTTGGGATTCCCGTAGGGATTTCATGTGAAGTTCCTTGAAGGATTTCTTCAGGGATTCATCCAGGGTTTCCTTGGTGGATTTTTCCGGGCTTCCTTTAGAAATTTCACCCAAAATTCCTTCAGGTAGTGCTTTCAGGATCCTCATGTCTTTACGTGGATTCCTTTCAAAACTTCTACCGCCATTTCTTCAATGATTCCTCTTAAGATTGTTTCATTCATTCTTCTCATGTTTCTTTCAGGGATTAATCCCATTTTTTTTCCAGGATTCATACAGGGATTCCTTCAGGGTTTCCTCAAAGGGATTCTCCTGCGATTCGTTCAAGGGTTTCTTTTGGGATTACGCCATTCATTGCTTTTTGGATTCCTTCAGGGGTTTATTCCGGAATACTCTCCGGGATCTCTTATATAAAATTCTACATTGATGAGAGATTATTCCTGAGATACTCCAAGATCTGCTACCGATATTTTTCATGGGTTTCTTTTAGAGTTTCCTGAATAAGATTTATCCCGAAATTCATATCCATTTTTTTTATTGTGATTTTGGGATTCCTCCCACAATCCCTAAAGGGATTGTTCCTAAGATTTCTCTTGGATTTTTTCATGGATTTCTCTGGGGATGTCTTCAGGAATCCCATCATTGATTCCTCCGGGATTCCTTTGTTTAGATCCCCTAGAATTCTTACAGAAAATTATGCCTGTTATTTTCTCGGGAATCTTTGATATGATTCCTTCATTGATTCTTTGGGGTTCCCATTGGAATTTCTGCCAAAATTATTTTGTTTTCGCTTTTTTTTCGAATTGTTGCCGAGATTCTTTCAGAAATTCCACCACGATTTTCCAAGAGATTCCATCTCGAATTTCTCCCGGGCTTCCGTCAGAAACACCTTTCAATTTATTTTTTCAGGAATTTCAGAGATTTGTTCCTTGATTATTTCAGGAATTTATCCCAAAATTCTTTCTGACATTCCGTTGGGAATTTCTTGTGGGATTTCCCCAGGGATTCTTCTCAATTTTTTTCCAAGAATTTTTCTAGGATTCTTTCAAGGATTCTCTCTGCATCACTTGAGGAATTACTCCAGAGATTGCTTCATTCAATTAATCCCGGGTGTGCTTTAAATATTGCTCCTGGGGTTTCTTCATGGATTCCCCCCGAGATTTTTTTAAAGCAGTGGTGCTCAAACTACGGCCCGCGGGCCACATGCGGCCCTCGTGGCTTTTGAATGCGACCCGCAGGGTACTTTGGAAAATAGTAACTTATAGGTTAAAGTGATGAACACATATTTTTATAATGCTCAATCTTACGAAAATATTTGTCGTTATTTTAAGATAACATTAATTTCAAATGGTAATATGATTACTTTTTGAAAGTTGTCCATGATTTATGAAGAAGTTTTGGAAATAAAACTTAGCTATGTTCCTACTGAGCTTAATTGCTAATGACTTAGTTAATTTTTATCTTTATTTAGAAATATTCAGTCCGACAGGGATAAGATTGAAAACATTATCATCAACAATATTCAAAACTCATTTCGTTCAAGAAGGATTTTTAGCTAGATAAAAAATTCTAACTAGTTGGAAGTAATGAGCTTAAACAAATTTTTTGATCAATATTGTTTGTAATACGAAATTGACATCAAAGTTTAAATTAAATTTCTTCTGTGGTTTGATGCTACATTTTGAAAATGTTTTGTATTTAGATAACTAAGCCAAGTAGCAAATGATTTGCTATTACATAATAGAATTAATCAAATTAAACTTCATGAAAATTTACAAATGGATTGAATTCTTGAAGTTTAACACATTTCCAAGGGTTAAACGGAAATCTTTGAGGCAAAATGCAAAAGTGTAAGAAATACTTGTCGAGAATATCCGATATTTTATGATTTTCCAACACTCTTTGTGTTGCTTTCTATTCAAATGATGATTTTGATACTGTGGCCCACGACTTACAGGAGATAGACAAAATGATCGGGACAGGCAACATTTTCTCTTTTCAAAAAATGTTCGACTAGCTCTAACTTTTCGAAAAGTGCATCGAATATTCTCAAATTTTTACTGTAAGTTCAGCAACTAGTTGTGTATCAGTGGTCCAAATTTGGAAAAGATCGGGCTATTCTCCACGAAGTTATTTATTTATTTATTTATTTACACATAAAGTCAACAGATAAAATGTTTACCCTAATGACATAAAAAAACGAAAGATACATTATTACAACTAAATTTAACAGAAGATACGCCTAAAGCTACGCTTATTTACTAAACGTGACACATTAAAATCAAATACAAAATAACAAGTATTGAACAAACGGCTCATGTAGGCTGTAATTGGTGTTTGCAGGTGGAAGATTGAGAAACGGGTGAGATCTTAGACTACGGCGGCGTGTGTTTATATGCAGCATTCCTAGAAGATCAGGGCAGTCTATGTTGCCTTGCAGAAGATCTCCTACAAAGCAGACTTTGGCCACATTGCGTCTAGCACTGAGAGGTTCCAAGTTAATAAGTTGACAGCGGCTTTCATAGCTAGGCAAAGTTAGCGGATTCCTCCACCTGAGATGGCGTAGCGCAAAACGAATGAATTTGCGCTGGACTCTTTCGATGCGGTTGATTTCATTGTTGTAGTAAGGAGCCCAGACTACTGCCGAGTATTCCAGGATGGGGCGTACAATTGAACAGTATAGCGACTTCAAGCAGTAGATGTCCTTAAATTTTTTGGCAAAGCGAAAGAGGAAGCCAAACTGTGACGATGCCTTGGCGACGACGTAAGCGACATGGTCTTTAAATGTCAGTTTAGAGTCAAGCAGAACTCCGAGATCCTTGACTGTCGATTCGCGTTTCAACCGCACACCTTCCAAAGCGTAGTCGAAGTGGAGAATGGACTTCTTACGGCCGAATGATATGACAGAGCATTTAGATACATTTAGTGACATTCGATTTGATGAGCACCAAGCAGCAAAGGTTTCAAGCTGGTGCTGTAGAAACGCTGCATCGGGACGTTGCTTAATCGAGAAATACAGCTTCAGGTCGTCAGCATATGAAAGTTTCATGCATTTAATGATAATGTTGACGTCGTTCATATACAACAGGAAAAGAAACGGACCAAGATGACTGCCTTGGGGAACGCCGGACCATACTGTGAACGGCGAAGAGATGTGGTCACCAATTTTTACAGACATACTGCGTCCAGTTAGATAGGATCGAAGCCACATGAGGAGGTTGTTGTTCATACCCAGTTTATCGAATTTGGCCAGAGCGATTTGGTGATTCATTTTATCGAAGGCGGCAGAAGTTATGAAGATTGTTGAAAAAGGTATAATTATCCAATAGCCAACTTTAAGCTGTTATATCTCCGTATTCAATGAAATTTCGACCATTAATGACTTATACAGGGTGTTAGGTTCCTGAGTGCAAACTTTTTAAAGGGTGATAGAGGACCATAAATGGAGAAAAAAATTGTTCTACGCATATGGTCAAATCTCAACCGTTACGTGGTTATTGAACTTCCCATGTTTTTGATTCTTATTGCCTTAACTGTAAATAACTTGAAAATGGTCAAACTTATCGAAGTTTTTTTACCCTTATTCGAAAGATTATTGAATTTTCCAACAAATAGCATCTCTGAATCGATTGGTTTAGCTAAATAACTAAGTTTTCTAGAGCAAAATAGCTAAAAATAGTGTATTTTTATTGGGTTTTGTCAATTATCTTTGAAACATGCGTAATAAATTAAAATTCTTTCTTTGGCAAAGTTGTGGCCCCTGTTACACTCTACAATTCGTTCTTTGACACCAAACTTCTAGCTCTTATCGATTTCTTGCAATTTTGATTTAAATGTGCGGCACAATGCGCAAAAAAGTGCTTTCCATGACAGTTGCAAATTTATGATCTGAAATGCGATGTTAAAATCAAAATTGCAACAAAACGATAAGAGATAGAAGTTTTGTGTCAAAGAACAAATTGTAGAGTGTAACAGGGGCCACAACTTTGCCAAAGAAAGAATTTTAATTTATTACGCATGTTTCAAAGATAATTGACAAAACCCATTAAAAATACACTATTTTTAGCTATTTTGCTCTAGAAAACTTAGTTATTTAACTAAACCAATAGATCCAAAGATGCCATTTGTTAGAAAATTCAATAATCTTTCGAATAAGGGCAAAAAAACTTCGATAAGTTCAACCATTTTCAAGTTATTGCCAGTTAGGGCAATAAGAGTCATAAACATGGGAAGTTCAATAACTACGTAACGGTTGAGATTTGACCATATGCGTAGAACAATTTTTTTCTCCATTTATGGTCCTCTATCACCCTTTAAAAAGTTTGCACTCAGGAACCTAACACCCTGTATAACGAGCTATGAAAAGCCTTTGACATAACTTAAAATTCTTAACACGAAAGAAAATTATAACGGTTAGATTATTTTTCTAATAAAACACCAAATTATCCAAAACTTCAACATCGTTTCAATTTCAAGATGCAAATTATAGTTCATTTAAACTCCCTCTTAATGACTTATATATAAATGTGTTTTGAAGGAAAGTAAAAACATAGCCGACAATAAATTGCGAAAGCAATGGGATGCATTTTAAAAATATATCTATTTACTAAACAATCGTGAAATAAATAAAATCGCTATAACTTTTTCTCTTGTTAAAAATTTCAAGTTAAGTTAAACGTTTTTTAGAGTTCCTTATATAAGTCATGAATGGTCAAAATTTCATTGAAATCAGTTCATTGAAAACGGAGATATAACAGATCAAAGTTGGCTATCGGATAATTTTACCTTTTTCAAGAATCTTCATAACTTCGTGGAGAATGGCCCAATCTTTTCCAAATTTGAACCACTGATACACATCTAGTTGATGAACTTACAGTAAAAATTTGAGAGTATTCGATGCACTTTTCGAAAAGTTACAGCTAGTTGAACATTTTTTGCAAAGTGAAAATTTTGCCTGTCCCGATCATTTTGTCTATCCCCTGTAGATACAAATTCTCAATCTGACCTGCGGTATGCTTCAACCTGACCACCACTGTGTTCAAGATTCCTTCAATGATTTCTTCCAGAACTGTCTGTGGTGTTTCTGTCGTCTTTCCTCACTCATTTCTAGAGGATTCGTTCAAGCTTACCGCTCGGGATTCTTTTTTTAAAGATTTCTTCTGTGATTCCTTCAGGAAAACCTTCCGAGATTGCTTCACGGATTCCTTCATTGATTCCGCCAGGGATTCCTTCTCAAGATTCCTTAAATTAATCCTACAGGGTTTTTTCATGGAATCCCATAACGGATTACTTCAGGATTCTTAAAGAGATGTCCTCGGAGGTTTTCCGAGATTCCTCTCGGAATTCAGTCAGAGATTCCATTCAGGCTTTTTTTATTAAGGGACTTCCCAAGCGTTCTTTCAAGGATTCTTCCACGAATAACTTCCGAGATTTCTTCGTGGATTATTCCCAAAATTCCTCGCAGGATTCCTCCCGGAACTACACCCGGAATTCTTCGATAGATTCCTTCCGGGACTGCTTCAGAGACTTCTCCAAGGATTTCATCCGGAATTCGTTCAGGGTTTTCTTCCGAGGTTCTTTGAGGGATTCCTTTCGTGGTTCCTCCCAATTTTTTTTTTTGTATTTTTCCCCGAGTTTTTTCTGAGGTTGTTTTTTTTTTAGATAATTTTTCTAGGATTTTAGCGAGAAGTGCTTCATGAGAAGAGGGTTTTGATATTGTAACGAGCGATATATTAAGTATGGGAAATAGGCTACCACAGAGCGGGGGATTGCCATAAATGGATTGCAAACATGCATCGTCATTAATGGACTCTACCTTACGGAAAGATCCTGAACCGACCGGAAATCGACCCCAAACACTCTCAGATCCTACTTTTGAAGAGTTGCAGAAAACAGATCTACAGTCAGGTCTTTTTTTACGCGGTTTTCATTTACGCGGCCGCGTAAATGAAAACTCCATACAAAAAAAAAAAAATTATCGTCTTATTTTTGCATGATTCGTCGAGAAATGGTGAGACTTTTTTTACCCGTTCTTTTTTTTAATTTTGAACTGAGTTTTATTTTTACGCGGTACGTATCCCCCGCGTAAAAAAAACCTGACTGTATATATATTTTGAACCAGATAGGCATTCCTGTGTTTACTATGGAATTTTTAACTGGCAAACCTTTTTCTTGTTTTTGAGTACCTAGCAATCATTGCACTCGTCTTGAATCCATACGGATCAGAATGTAACGTTAGTTTGAAAGTTATGCTGAAATTAGACTAGAAAAACTTCTCAGATATTTAGGATCGAATTATTTTATTTTTTTAACTACACTATAAATTTACACTATGAATTATTTGTATTTTATTGCAACTTGATTACTAATAATACATGTTTTGGATAATTTTAATATTGAAATACCTTGGACCGGTTAATCTTGTGCTGCTCAATCGTGTAACTCATACTGCTTGTGCCAGTGAAACCTGGTGTGTATCAGTGCAGAACAACTTGAATAAGAAATAAGCAGTCTGCAAAGAAGACCAGAAACCCAGAAATCAGTCTTTCCATACTTCAATGGTTTTGTCAATAAACAGATATCAATCAAGATTTAATAACTGAAGAACGGGGCATTTAACTGACAATAGAATTAACAGGAATCGATTCTTCAATAAGCATATCGTTCCGTTTAACAACGTGGCGAAGAATCAAGAGGAAACATACAATGAGAAAAATTTATATGCAATTCAACAGCAAAACGCTCTCAATAGCGTGGCATTTCTCTATCGATAGACGATGACTTTATGCTTATGGTGGCAAAGAAAGTGAATATTTATTGACAAAGACCGGTTTGAGTGCTATTGCTGCATACAGGTGAAGTATGTGCTGCTAACAGCCAACGACAACGATGACACCGAATCCGTTGCAGTCCCAATTTATGACATTCATCCCATCTATTGACGATATTGCATTGTGGTAGAGCAGCGCCGTCGGTGCTGTGAGCGTACCTCTTGTACCTGCAGGGGATAGTCAAAATAATTGGGACAGATAAAATTTTCACTTTCCAAAAAATGTTCATCTAGCTGTAACTTTTTGAAAAGGGCATCAAATATTCTCAAATTTTTACTGTAAGTTCATCAACTAGGGTAAGTGTACCAATTATGGCACTACCTAAGGAAAGCTTTTTATACAAAAATAACGAAAAGACCAACGAATGTCATCAAGAAGTTAAAAGACAGCTTAGTATCCATACTCAACAGGAAAAATATAGAAACGGAGCCAAAACTACTTTTAGTATTGATTACAGCGTGTGCCAATGATAGGAACCCTGTACCAGTTATGGTTACATATTTTAACTTCGGTTCCTTTAGTGCGATTTGCATGCATTCCTTATGGGGTTAGCCATAACTGGTACACTATGGCGAAAAAGAGTGCAAGGAAGCCGAAATTTTAAGGAAAATGGTTTATTTCTACCATGATTTGAGGAAAATGTGGAGTTTAAATGAGTGCGACTATCTTTTGTGAACGTGATCTGTTGTTCACAAATTTTTTCTTGTTGATTTACATCGTTCAAGGGTGAAAATTAACTATGGCGAATAATTGGTACTATAGCCATAATTGGTACACTTACCCTAGTTGTGTATCAGTGGTCCAAATTTGGAAAAGATCGGGCTATTCTACGCGAAGTTAGAAAGATTCCAGGAAAAGGTATAATAATCCGATAGCCAATTTTGAGCTGTTATATCTTCGGATTCAATAAACCGAATGCAATGAAATTTTGATTACTTATGACTGATACAATGAGCTATTAAAAACTTTTGACTAAACTTAAAATTTTTAACACGAAAGAAAGTTATAACGATTAGATTATTTTTCTAATGTAATGCCTATTTATCCAAAACTTCATCATCGTTTCAAAATTCGAGATGGTAATTAAAGTTCATTTAAATTCCCTCTAATTGACTTGTATATTTTTATGTTTCGAAGGAATGCAACCAAATGGCTAGCATTAAATTGAAAAAGAAATGGGATGCGGCGCAGTATCATAACGTCCGAGGCCATAATGTTCCAGGACTTTATGGCGCATTTTTCCGGGGCATAATGTCCAAACATGCAGATGTGTCACGAAGTCCAAGGAAAGAAGGCACATAGGATATTATGACGCATCCAAACTTTTGGACGTTATTTCGCAAAAAAACGCGGCTTAACGACCGGGACAATATGGCCTCGGACGTTGTGATCCGGTTCCATGGGATGCATACGAAAAATAGATAAATTTACTAGAAAACTATAGAATAAATGACATCGCTATATTTTTTTTTCTTATTGATAATTTCAAATTAAGTCAAACGTTTTTCAAGGTTCATTATATTCAGGCATCAAATTTTTCCCTCACTCACGCGAGTAACGATCTATCACACAGCGATATTATCCGGATGAAGCAGTCTGTGATATTTTCCTTGCACCCATATCCGATTGAAAAGGCTCTCACTCCGGTTCCTTGACGTGATAAAAGTATGCTCTCTCCAAATAGTGCTCACTCACGAATCGTTTGTTGACGCAGGAGAAAATGGTTGCTAAGTCTGCGCCAACCCACGTTTTCACCCGGTTGACGTCTGAGCAGTTCCATGCTATCTAGATGGCCATGAAAACAAGAACAATTAATGTAAACACGGCAGTACTAAACGTCAAAAAAGTGATCTCGTGCATCGGTGGAGACGTTATGTGACTCGGACACGGAGTGAAAAATTTGATGCTTTGTAGTTTATCCGTGATTTGTGCATGGAGAGAAAGAGAATTATCGCGAGCGCTGGAGTGAGAGACTTTTATTTTTCATCCCATGCAGTGAAAAATCATGATCGCGGAGGTGGATAAATCCGAGGAATCCGATCACGTGAGTGAGAAATTTGATGCCTGATTATATTAGTCATAAATGATCAAAATTTCATTGCATTCGGTTTATTGAATCCGGTGATATAACATCTCAAAGTTGGCTATCAGAAAATTATACCTTTTCCTAGAATCTTTCTTTTAACTACTAATCTAACTTCGCGTAGAATAGCCCGATCGTTTCCAAATTTGGACCACTGATACACACCTAGTTGATGGAACTTACAGTAAAAAATTGAGAATAATTGATGCCCTTTTCAAAAAGTTACAGCTAGTTGATCATATTTTGACAAGTAAAAATTTTACCTGTCCCAATTATTTTGACTATCACCTGTACTTGTACAAGGCAGCAATAACGAATCATGATTTGCGGTATATTATCACATCGCACCTATTGAATGAATGCGTGATTATTTGCGAGAGATTTATCATTGTTCGCATCCATGCCGTTAAAAGGATAAAATTGCACTCTCACTTGAGTTCGAAATAAAAAAAAGGTGCTTTATCGTTGGTGCATCTGCTGACATCTTCACTATAGACGTTATTACTTCGTATGAAAAAGTACATCAGTACAATATTCTGGAGATGTAAATTGAATTTCATCATCATCTTCAGATTGCTAAAAAGCAATTTACACTGCTGAGGGTTTCTGAACGATTTTAGTTTATTTTCCATCTAGGTTGATCATTTGTAGGTTTATTGCAGAGTTATACTTAGTGTAAGCAGAAATCACCATACTACTCAGAATAGTTGCATTGATTGAGGGTCAACTTAATTGAAGAAAAGAAAGTGAATTTATTCCATTTCTGTCGATCACTATCAGTGTTGTTTTGTGGATAATGGAAGTCACAATCACTTTCAGCGCGTATCCCTCCATCATCACTGAAACTGCTCGCCATCGATGAAAGAACTCCAAATGGTGCAGTATTTGTTCTACCAAATGCAAGAGAATAACAAGACGCTTTTCTCCTTCTGTCAATGATGTTGGCTGGTGATTTCCCAAAGTGCGACCAATAGTGCCAGTCAGAAAACGGAGCCAGCAAAGGGACCATTCGAATCCGAACAACAACTGACATTGCTGAGCTGCAACAACATCGTCGCATCAGCCCCGAGCATCTTTGAACAAGCTAGCTCTCTTGTTGTTGTTGTTGGTCGTTGGTGCACGATTTGTCCTTAATGATAGCAACAATTGCTTGGAAAATAGTTGCTTTCACTGCGAATGCTTTTCAAGTTGAGTGGTCTCTTGTGAACGAGAGATGACTTTCGTAGTTTCTGAGACAATGGAGCTGTTTGGCAATAACATTAGTGTTTAGTTTGGTGTCGTGTGTATTGCAATAAACTTAATCATTCAATGCTTATCCCTTTCGAGACGGAGTGCAAAAAAGTGAAATCTCCATACCAATAGCTCAAATTTAGCTCTACAGAACTACAGAACTCTTAGATTTCCCAACCAATCAGCAATTGTTGTCCCTCATTTGGAAGAACTACTCTTTATCTATCGATTTCTAGCTTTGACTACTTAGATAAATCTCAAATAAATAATATACGACAGATAAAACTTTTTCATGTTTTACGGCTTACGTCCAATTTTTGTTCAACGTAAACAAAAGCTTGTTTGCACACATACAAGTATAAGTAATAGTACATTTTTTTGTCTATATTAACTAGATTTTTAGCCCTAGGCCAGTTCATCTCGGGACCCAAGCTTTACTTCCCATCCGAAGGGAGAACTCACATTTTGTGAGTTTGTTGGGAGTGGGATTCGATCCCAGGTCCTCGGCGTAATAGTCACATGCTTCAACCATCACATAAAACAAAGACTAAACAGATGAAAAAAATATGCAAAACCTGTTATTGCTCAGCAGCACAATTGTTTTGGTTCGTCACGAAAGGGTTATGTATGCGGAGTAGATTTTTCTCCGTTTGCTAAGGTTGTGGGATACTTAAGTGGTTACCAGATATACGAAGGCAAATGTTATTATTTGGAATAGAGTGCTTCAATGTAATATCTGCAAAAGTGCCCATAGAACTCCATTGAAAACATTACACCATTGAAAAGACAAATCTTCTCTTTATCAAACAATTGGCTAGTAGAAAGTTAGCGCTTAAAATTAACGTTGTATTTTCAAGATTTACTAGATTATTGTCAAGAAATTTCAAAATTATCTCGAGTCATAAAAGTGTACATATACAAGACACAACCGCATGACTTAAAGTACGCAAAGCAGTTTATCGGTACAATTTATTGATCTTTTGTAACATTTACTATTTCAATTACACAAGTTTACAGCCTTTTTGAACACTCGGTTAGCTAATGATCATTTTTAGTGTAGAATCATGCCCTGAGTTCGAAAACGTGAAGCAAAAAAAATACAGTAGGGTGAAATTTTTCCGACTTTCCATAAAAGGCTGTCGATTTGAAATCGATTTTTGTTCTATTTTTAAGCAAAGTTGCTCCCTTCATACATCTCTATTTCCGTAATCAATGCTCCGATTGAACTGACATTTTTACAGTTGCCGGCTAACATCTAATGATTCAAATTTACGATAAGAAAGATTTTTTAAATTCATTTTTACTTACTGAAAAAATACAAACCTTCATTATTTTTTGAAAATTTTGCTCAAATTAAGGAGATTGACCAATATAATCAACAATATCTCGAATACCACTAATTTGTTGCAAAAATGTTGTGCAGATGATCAAAACATATCATATTCAGCTTTCTATTTATGGAAAAAGATTGAAAATTGGTTGACCTCAACGCAAGATATTAATATTTTTGTATATGAGTAATTTTCGCTGAAACCAGGCCGCCATTTACATAAAGTCTGGGATTTAAATTTTGTCTTGCTTATTCGCTAGAATATGATAAAAAAGGATGTAAACCGCTTTGGTTGGGTTATATTGATGGACCCCTCGCTTGGCAAGGGGCTGACAAGGTGACCTAATTTATCGCATAATATCTCAAAATTTAATGTTGTAACATATACAAAACTTCACTTTTCTATGAAGGGAAAGTATAGACCTTTCATTTGAAGTTGAAAAATTTTTGGCAGCCATCTTGGATTTGGTCGCCATTTTGAATTTTATCATTAAGCACGCATCTGATTGTGCGATAACGGGATCGGTGGAATCGCAAGCATGCGCGTGGCGTCTGCAGCAAAATGTATGGGAGAATAGGAGGTCGCCTAACGTTTTCATCGATAAATCATTGTCGCGGTCAATGCACACCTAAATTTTTGAATGTTTGGGAAAGCTTAGACTCTCAGGTTTCTAATGATGAGTTCGGATTTGAAATCGGTGGTTGCGAACACAGCGAAAATCGCAATTTAATGATAAAATTCAAAATGGCGACCAAATCCAAGATCGCTGCCATAAATTTTTCAACTTCAAATGAAAGGTCTATACTTTCCCTTCATAGAAAAGTGAAGTTTTGTATATGTTACAACATTAAATTTTGAGATATTATGCGATAAATTAGGTGCAATTTGATGAAAAATCGTCATTTTTGTCATCTTGTCAGCCCCTTGCCATGCGAGGGGTCCATCAATTTAACCCAACCAAAGTGGTTTTCATCCTTTTTTATCATATTCTAACGAATAAGCAAGAAAAATTGAAATCCCAGGCTTTATGTAAATGGCGGCCTGGTTTCAGCGAGAATTACTCATATTCCATATTTATAAAAACTGTAGGGCTCAATTTGCAAGAAAACTCAAAAACTGTTCTGCTTAAAATTTTTTGAAGCACGATTTCGATATCAGCACATAACTATGCATCAAAAACTTTGGTCGATGATAGAAGTTCACGACTATCGTTTTATTTTGTAAACTAGTGTTATTAAACCCTACAATTTCTGAGAAAAAAATGTCTGCTGATTTCCTATACACTTACCTGAGCTTTGCGTATTTATATTTAATTAATTATAGATGCAACAAGACGCGACCTCATTTCCACATTTATGGCTAGTCTAAAAATTTCCAGCAATCCCAAAACTGAAACGAAGTTCCAGCAAGGATTACTTGGGAATTTAAGACTTGGCACAATTGCAATTGCATTGGAGTTTCTAAGATTCCTCTATTAGTTTCTTCAAGAACTTCACTAGTAGTTTTTGATGAATTTCTCTGTAAGTTTCTTCAAAAGCTCCAACAGACGTTTCTTCGGAAATTCATTTCCTGCTCTTGGAGCTTCTTCAGGGAAATCAGGGAAATCCTTCAGAAGGTGCTTATTATTTCCAGTTTTAACATGTTCCTGAAGCTATTCATTGATTGTTTTTTAGAAAAAAAAATCCCAGAGCAATTCCTGCAGGAATCATTAGAGGTTTTGCTGTAAAACTTTCAAGGGAACCTCCTAAAAGTATTTCTGAGGAAGCTGCTTAAGCGATTTTTGCTATATTTTCTAGAGAAATTTCTGCATAGAAGAACTTGTGTTATATGTGTTGTCCGTTGTCGAATGTCAGTAATGTTCAGTCTGTAAAGGCCGCAAGGTCGAAGATGGTGTAATTGTCTTTTAAGACAGTTTTGAGCTATCTCCTTCATGAGTTGAGATAATATCCGATATCGGTATAATAGTGATAACACAACCAATGAAAAAATCGTGTTTTTTTACATTAATCGATTTTGTTCACTAGTACCCATGACTACCATGCAACTATAACACCACACGACAAAAGTTCGCGAATTAAAAAGAATCACTTAAGGGGCTCAAAAGAACTCCAGGGTTGTACCTGACACCCTCTGAGACTCTTTTAAACATCTCAGGACCTCTTGAAACTCCCGAAATCCTCCGGAAACCTCTTGAAACTCTCTAGAGACCCCCTGAAGTCCACTGGGATCCTCGTAATATCCAGTGTGGCCCCTTGAAACGCTCTGGAACCCCCTGAAACTTCCTGAGACCTTCTCAACCTAGTGAAACGCTCCTGAACCCTTCTGGAACCCCATAAAACTCCCCTGAGACCACTTTGCCATTGTTTTGCAGAAAAAAAATAGTTTACCATAGTTGGTCCCACACGTACAGCTCAAGGTTAGTATGTCATAATAGTTTTCGGGGATGGACTTGGAAAGGACTCCCGAGCAAAGGCGGATAACAAAATGATAACAAGTTCTGTTACCTGGTTATCATTCGTTTGATAATTGAGTTTGTTATCATTTAGGTGGAATTAAGAGCCAACATAACAAAAATGATAACTCAAATTTACTCCACGAATACCAAAATGATAAGAAATTATGTTATCATTGAGTTCAAGTTGATAACTAATTGTGTTATACACTATTTTATTCTATATTACATTTAGTTATCAAAATGAAAAAATAGAGCTGATTGATAACAGGTTTTGTTATCATTCAGAGCTACTTTACCGACAAAAAAAATAAAAATCTACTTTACCGACATAGTTAGCAGTTGAAAAAAGTTTCTTATAATTATAGTTCATGTTTTCAACTATTGCGCCCAGTGGGTCTAGAACGCTGATCGAGTGATTACCGATCACAGCCCTGTACCAACGGGACTCAGTGAGAGGGATAGTGGTTGAAGGCTACGCTTTCGTACTGCAGTCGCATTGAAGATGGAAGCGGAATCTATTTTTGGATTCGAGGTCCACCAGACCCTCAGTTTTGGGAAAGGTTTGAAATGTGCGTTTGGAAACTGATAACATATTTTGTTATGATTTAGTATTTTTATGGTATCGCGATAGACCAAAATTATTGATAACTAAATTTGTTATCATCTGATTATCATCAATTGGAAAAGATGATAACAAAAATAACAATATGATAACACCGGTAACATAGTTTATTATCAAAGTGATATCACTTAGTTATCCGCCTTTACTCGGGCTGGGTTTAAGGTTTCTCAAGAGCTATGTTTGATTGTCGCTGTCTTCGTAACTATTTGATACCAGATGGCAGTGAAAAATTCTTCCAGATGGCCTGAACAAACAATACAAAACTGAGATAAACTAGGGTTGAAAATGCAACAAATGTATTGCTTTATTTTTTCAAACGAAAAATGCCGTGAATGTACATCATATACATATGTGACATCACGACTGGTCCTCATCACATCTCTTACCAAAACAAAGGGTCTATCTAGAATCTCAAGGGTATTACGACTTACATCCAAACCACTCGCAAGGAATAATGAAGATGGTCATCTCGCCAATTATTCTGCCAATTTCGAAGAGTACTCTGGCGAATAAAAATCCTGTTATCGTCTTGACGATACGATGGAAGCATTGTATCACGCCCGTTGATTCACCACGGTTCATTTTTCCGTGCGGATATCGTTTGCATCTCTTCGTATTTACATAACTGTTAACCACTTCGGTGGCAGCTTTTATTGTCGAGGGCTTCGATTTTATGCACAGTTGGTTGAAGATGGGTGCATAAGGATCAACCGGTATTCCATGAAATTTAGCAAGGGTCGTTATGGAGGTCAGGGTTTTTCTTAGCTCAGTTTTATAACGTGCAACCACAAAAAAAAAAACATGTTGAAGTTCAGGACACATAACGGTTAATAACTGTGGAAGTGCTCAAAGAACACTAAGTTGAAGCGAGGCAGGCCCTGTCCCTGTGGGGACGTAGAGCCATAAAGAAGAAGAAGAAGAAGGCATAATTTTTACAATCAAAAAATCAAAAATAATTCAAGTGAGGAACAAGCTACGTCAAATGGAAAAGGTTGCAGTGAATGACGTTCCGAGCTTCAACAAGTAGACGAATAAAGCCTCTTACATCTGTCGGTTAAACGGAGTAATTAGTGCCAATGGCAGGTGATGGCCTGGAAAGATTTAAATAAACATCTCTGAATCCTTTCGATTGCATGAGATATATTGCTGTTCATTTACATTTTCTGCTTTACATTTGGTGCGAGCCAGGAACGTCTGAGAAGGAATTCTAGTGCGATTGCCATCATGCCAACTCTCCAGACTAGATTATATCAAAGGTAGACCCTTTATCGAAGTCAATCACTTGGCAAATCGTCTGACTCCCACAACTGAACCTAAACGAACGCTTGGCACTACAAGCGGAAGGTGCGTCCGTTTCAATTGCTGTACACAAGACCAGAGGAGCAAAAGCCTATTGATGAATGATGACAACGATGGATAAGGCCCAGTGTTGTGCTTCAGTTGTGCACCAACCGGCTTTCATTTGCTCGGAGACGACCGTTTCTGCCTCAGCACTGCCACCATCTAGGCTATGACGGACGAGCAAAAGTGCATATCACGTCTCCTGTTCGTCATCGAGACTTTGGTGTGCCGCTTTCTCATCGCAGGATGGAGTGACATACATTTAGGTATGTATTTCCGCAGCAACCTCCCTGTTTCCGTCGTCTACCGTTCATCGATTGGGGAAGCGTTGCTGCTCTACTAAACAGCTGTGGGATTCTCCGAAGCGAATTTCATATTTCTTCTGATCGCTGAGTGGAAGCGGAATTTTTCCATCAACCTTAATCGCACCCTGTTCAAGATAATGATGTTGCTTCTGAGTGAAGCGGAAAAGTGGAATATATGACATCCAATATGTTGATGAAGGAATAAACGATGAAGCTCCGGTGATGGTTTGAACGTCGAATAAGTCTTTGAGATCAGGTGGTAGAAGAAAGGTTTGCTGCGAATAAATCGTCCTGGTTCATTTTTCTTGTTCCCTAGGCTTCTTGGCTGTTTGTGTTAATCGATTTCGTTGCGAACACGAACTTCGCTGGAATATTGTCTGACATTATTGCTACATACAACTTTGCCAGTTGCTAACAGGCATCTAAGGTATGTAGATGCATTCTTTCACAACCTCGAAGGTTTTTCACAGAGAAATAGTAGCTTGTGGTACATACATTTATTTGCACAACAATGCCCTATGCTCATCAGGCTCCCCTTGGTCCGCCCATCATGCTTCCTGCTCTCCACGCCTTAATATGCCAACACGCAAAAAACGGCTACGCTCAAAAATGAGTGCGGTCTACTCATTTTTTGTAAACATCCATCCGCACATTGTCGGGGCCCGTGGCGCAATAGGTCACATGTTTGCTTCATAAGGAGATTGTCATGGGTTCGATCCCAGCTCCGGCACTTTCGTCAGTTGCTCTTTCCCCCTCAGAGCAGCTGACACTGACCCTCTTCTGAGCCCATGGCTCAAATGGACCCGGATACTTGGACATCGGCGAACGGCAACCCATAATGGATCCCCCAATCGGACTGGAAACAGGAACAACCAATTGCCACACATCAACATCCTCGTGCTCATCATTCTACCATGATAGGGTAGAAAGTGAGAGAAGCGCAACGGCAACCAGTTCGATATAGTACAATTATAATAGAAAACATTCAGGCGCTGTACAGAGTGGAAGTACAGCTTCCAATTGGAATCGCTCACGCAGTGCCCTAGTGGACAATAGAGCTGTAAATTAGGTTAAGTGATTGGCGAATAAAAAAAAATCCACACATTTTTTAAATCTGCTCGTATACTTTCATGAGCATGTATTTTGCAATAATTTCTATACGGCAGTCTCACTGGGTTTATAAACCACCTTCAAATTCCAAAACATATTGATATTTTGCAAAAATGTGAGCGTACGAGCAATTTTAAAAATTGTGCGAATGTTACACATTTTATGTGCTGCATGGATGTTTACAAAAAATTAGTACTTTTATTTTAGAGAGAACCGGATCAGTACCAAACACCAATTTTGCGCACGCTAGTGGGGTTCCTTCTATGATTCATGTAGGAATTGTTTCAGAAGTTCCTCCAGGGATTTTTTTTTCGGAAGTTTTTTAAGAAATTGCAAAAAAACGCCTGGAAGAATTCTTGAAAGAATCTCTGAAGGATATTCCAAAGAAATTCCTGGATGATTGTATGAAGGAATCCCTTCTTGAAAAAAAAAAACTCCTTGCTATAACTTTGAAGATCTCAAAAAAATTCTTGATATTTTTTGGAGCGATTCTTGGTGAAAAGTACCTTAAGAAACTCCTTTCAATACCTCTTTGATTCCTATAAAATGAGAAACTTTTTGAAGAACTTTAAAAGTTGTTTCCAGAAAAAAATGCTTAAGATAATTCTGGAAGGAATCCTGCAGATATCCGTAGAGAAATTTCGTAATAAATCTCTTTAACCCTTTATAAGGCCGAGAGAACCAGGCACGGAATCCACTCGTTCTACATTGGAATACAAAGTACATGTGGTGTAATGAACAAAAACGTTTTTATTTTCAAAAAATTCGATGGTCGATTTTGTATGAAAAAAATTGGTCTAAATTTCAACTTTTTGTCAACAAAGTTTAAAATGTTGTTATTTTGTGATGCGTTTATCAATCGTGTTGATTTTTTGACAGGTTATTGCCCTAATATTCATGAGTTGTTTGTGTGAATTTGAACTCGATTGGTCAATTATTTTGCACGATATGGTAGTTTTAGTACATGCCCATTTATTATAGTACATTTTTTTAAAAGGCCGAGTTTCTAAAAGTAATGAAGCAATCAAGTTGAAATTTTGTCCACAAGTAAAAGGAACATAGGCCTTTCATTCCCCATCATTCGATTTTCAATTCGCTCACCACAACAGAAGTTCGAGCTCATAAACCTTTATGCACTCAAAAATGGCGGTTTTTCGAAAGACATTTTGTTCTTAAAAAGCCCATTCATGTTCGTTATGGCTCAAAAAAATCATGAGTGCTCACAAAAACCTAATGTGTCCATCAGTTAAAATAGAAGTTGTAAAAAATTTCTAAACGAACACAAAAAATATGTGTATAAGGTGGCAATATAGTTGCCACTGCCTTATAAAGGGTTAAAGTGTCTGCCAAAATTTCTGCAGAAACTGCAAACAAAGCTACTGGTGGAATCCTTGTATAAATGAATCAATAAATTTCTGAGGGATTCCTGGAACGATTTCTGAAGGAATTTTTAGAATAATTCCTGGAGATATCTCTGGATAAATTCGTAAAAGAATTGCTTATAAAATTTCTTCTGGGATTGTTACATAAAAATCCCCGAAGAAAAATCCTGAAGGAGAAATGTTCCGATGAAAATCCTACAGAAGCAAAAACATTTTAAAAACAATTTGGAGAAATTTGGAATAAATTTTTGAAAAAATTGATTTTTTTAAAAGAATCTTTGAAAAAAATGCCTGGAATAATAGCAGAACCCTCTGCAGGTATTCGTTGAAGGATTTCTTGATATATTCTTTGAAAAATACCAAGCAAAATAGATTCTGGAGTAATTTATGCAGGAATTGCTGAGAGATTCTTTGGTGAAATTTCTTAAGCACCACAGAAAAAAAAAATATGAAACAATACCTGGAGCAAGGTCTAAATAAACTCTAAGAAATACCGGGAGGAACATCTAGAGAAAGCTCTGGTGGAACTTTCAGAATCTCTTGAGAATTTTCTAGATAAAATTCTAAATAAATGGCAGAGGGACCTGAAGGAAACTCTGGAGAAATTCCAACAATAATTCCTGAAAGTGTTCCTGGAAAGAAATGTGAATTTCGGAAGGAAGCCCCTAGAGGAATTTTTATTCATTCAAAGTCTAGAATAGTCACCTAATCTCTGCCATTTTTTTTCCGGGAATTGCATATTTTGAATGAATCTTCGAAGGAACGCCTTGACAAACACTTGGAAAAATGTCCAGAAGAATTCTGATAATATTCCTAGTGGGAAACTCCTGCAGAAATGTGTGAAGAAACACATGAAAGAATACATGACCGAACTTCCGTAGCAATCCTTCTAGGTATTTCCTAAATAATCGTCAAAGGAATCCCAGGAGGAATTCCTGAACGAATTTCTGAACAAACTTGTAGACTAGTTTCAAGATGATTTTTTTTTTGAGAAATTTCTTGAGAAACTTCTGAGTTTCGGAAATAATCCCTGAAGAGAAATCTTGAAAAAAATGCATTAACAGGAATGCATTTTATTGGGATACTGGAGCAATCTTTGGAAGAATTCTTGCCTGAATCATTCTAGGAAATCCTGCGAGAATCTTTTTACACGTTTAGAAATGTTGCAAATGCAATGTTGCACCGAAATCTCAACCGTTAAGTTTGGTTTACAGGAATAGCAACTTTTACTGAACTTCGTTAGACTTTGGCAGATAAACGATAACGTTTTACCGAAATGTGGTGTTTTTTTTCAGAATTTCGTTAAAATCCCATAACCGAACGATCAGCAGTTGAGATTTCGGTAAAAATCACTGAACGCGACTAGGTGTGTATAAAAATACCGGAACATTTGAATAAATCGTGAAAGAATTCCCAAAAAAATTTCTGGCAGTGTCCCTGGAGGTAATCATGGAGAAAATTCTTGAGCTGTACACTGCCCTTCTACACATAATTGTCCCATGTTATATGCGAATCTCATAGAACATATGACAATTATGCGTAGAACGCCAGTACAGGGGAAGGAATAAATTCTAAAAGAATTTTTGGAGGAATCTTTAGAAGAATTCCAGAACTAATAACCCAACCCCGCCTTCAGACGGAGTTTATCTTTTGCTTTTTCTTATTTTTTTCTTTCCTTGGCAATCAAAACTTTTATATTTTTGGCTGATATCTAGGACTGTCCTGTATATCTCAAAATGGGATTTGGTGTCATTTAAAGCATACTTACATTTTCATGAAAATTATTGAAATTTTTTCCATAAAAAATACTTAAGGGGATTTTTTTTATTATCGTACAAATTGGTACGAAGGTTCTCAGATTTTGATGATTTTTTTTCATATGTAAGGTTCATATATATATGAAAAAAAAAATAAATTGAAAAAAATCTTCCAATTTTCCAGATAACTTTAGTTTAAAACAATCATTTTCCACAGACACCACCTACTTTGAAAAATCATAACTCAAGAACTAAGTATCGTAGACACAATTTTTTTTTTGTGAAATCTTAAGCAAATTTTTTCAGCAATTAAAAAAAATACAAAATGAAAATTGTTTTCCACAAAATTTTCCACTGTTGAGGAAAATCGGTTGAAAAAGTCGGAAAAATTGTTTTCGAAATCCAGAAAAATTAAAAAAAATATTTTTGAAAGCAAATTTGGTAAGCTATATTCTGTAAAATTTTCAAGATGTGGTTTTTCTCCGCTGACCAATTTTGTGGAAATTGTCCAGATGAGCTATAAGAGCCGTTTATTTTATTTTTTTTTGAAAAATCGTAACTTAAGAACGAAGCATCGTAGACAATGTTTTCTTGTGAAATCGTAAGCAAATTAAAAAAAAAAAAAATACACAATGAAAATTGTTTTCCACAAAATTTTCCACTGTTGTGGAAAATCGGTTGGAAAAGTCGGAAAAACTAATTTCGAAGTCCGGAAAAAAACCCAAAACAATATTTTTAAAGGAAGTTTAGTTCTGTAAAACTTTCAAGGTGTGGTTTTTCTCCGTTCCTGAGTTATGACCAATTTTGTGCAAATTAATAATAGAGACGGTCGAAAATCAACCGATATCTGGAAAATTTCCACAAAATTGGTCATTACTCAGAAACGGAGAAAAACCACATCTTGAAAGTTTTACAGAACTAAATTTCCTTTCAAAAATATTTTGTTTGGAATTTTTTCCGGACTTTGAAATTAGTTTCTTCTTTACCACCGAGTATTGTTCGCAGCACCTTGAGTTAAAAGATATTGTTCCGTCCGGAAAGTGGCGAATCATATCGAGCGGTCCCAAATAGCACGTACCTACATCGTCTCCATGCGTAGTATAACCCACAACGAGGATACTTCATTAGGTATTAGGACGTTTGACATAAATCCGGCTTCTTCTCATCATGCACCGATGGATTCCATATTCGGATTTGTGTGCATCGACTAATGGGCAAGTTTTGCAGGAAAATTAAAGAAATGGAAAATGCGTCTTCCTTTAATCTGCCCCAACCTGCACAATTTCCATTCGAATTCCCAATACCGGAGGTTCCCAAACTTTTTGCTATCGTAGCGCCTTTTGAAATTTTCGGAAATTTCGCGACGCACCAACATTTTTTAACAGAAAATTAGCATTGTTTTAGAAAAATTCAGCTTAAAAAAAATTATTGCAAAATTAGTCCGATGCAAATATTTAATTTGTTTTATGTCAGCCCCCCCCCCTCCACAAATCCGAAAATATTGAAGGGGCGAAAAAAAAAACATGGCGGCCAATGACTCCATTTTCAATAGATAAATTGTTTTCAAGCAACAATTTTTAAATAGTCGAAAAATATTTTTTCAATAGTGTGTATAATTTTAAATTTTTCAATAGTTTTTTTTTTCGTTTGTTCCTTATTATTTTTTGTCCCCCCCCCCTCGTACCCAATGAGAGGTCTCGGAAATAAAAGAAAAATAATATTTGCATCTGCCTTATGTAGTATGTTCAGTTCCATGTTTTCTCAAAATCCAGATAAAACTGAGGTTCTCAACATGTATACTTTTTATATGTATTTTTTAGAATTCAAATGTTATATTTATTTATCGCACTAACTAAACAAATATGACAAAAACTTCTGTATACATCTTAAGCAAGCTGCTGATAATTCAATCAAAAACGGTGAAGCTGTCGCAACAGTGATAATTCCAGGTGTATTGAAATTATTCCACAAAATTTTACGAAAATCTTAGATTTCTGCGGGAATTGCAAAACTTTTCAAAGATGGTTAGCGAATAATATAGTGTGGAAAATTTCAGCAAACTAAGATACAAAAGTAGAATGTTCAGGACCAGGCTGATGATGGATCATTCATGACCATGCGTTTGATCATTATGTCTCGAGAGAAGCTTAAAGAACTATCTTTCACAAAAATTCATAAAAAATGTCTGAATCTCAAGTTTCTCAAAGAAGTTTTGAATCGGTCTTAATGAGATCAAAAGTTACATAGTTTTCCATAATTTTCCATCAAGATCTCAAAAATAAACAATTTAGAGATGTGTCCTACTTGCACGAAACCGACTATTTGCAGATGCAGAAGTATTCTGTAATAGTGACGTCTGTTAAACATGTCGTCCCGAAAACTGGTAGACAACTCAAAGACCGGGAGACTGACGGAAATTATTCTGCAAAGAACTTTATTAATATTTATTAAATATTTACTATTAATTACAAGCTATTGGTAGAATCGAAAACTAGACTGAAGTATTGGACATCCAATTATGTATTTTAGAATCTTTAAAAAAAAAATCTCAAAACTCCAAAAATTTAAAAGTTGGTCAAAATTAAAATGGTTTAGGAGGATACCAGAAATTCCATAGGGTATTTGAAGGTTTGGATAAATTTGGGAAAGTAACACTTTCAAGTCCCATCCAACAAAAAATACGTTCTCATATTGATTTTTTAATCTTTTTGTTTTGGCTCAAGAGCCACTGGTGAAATGTTAACGGTGCACTAAGGCGCCGCGGCGCACAGTTTGGGAAGCACTGGCCCAATACCATTAAATTCCAATGAAAGTCAACCTCTTCGCATGCTTCCGGCTGAGTCGCTTCAATCAAATGTCTCTTACCGTAGGACACTGAAGCTGAACGAACAAGGTTTAGTTGAGCAAACATTTCTCCGAACAGACACTCCACATTTGACCTGCTTTTCCTGAATTGCTTTAGGATGGGATTTTTTTTTCACCTGAGGCTGTACTGAACGAAACGTAACCGAAAAACGTTCGTTGCTCTTTCCAGTTGGACCGATCCACACATTCGACTTCTTTTTTTCTTTTCTTACCGTCATGTTTGAGTTCGTTCTGCACTCTTCTTACATTGTGAGTAAAAGCGGCGTATCCTCCGTGAAGGCCTCCATTGTCATACCAAAGCCCTTTTGCAAAGTTACGCATGAGTTGCTCCCACTGTTTGATAACCACCACCACCTAGTCAAAAGTCGATCGGCACATACGCCAGAGACATATTTTCAATTGTCAGCTCCCCATCTATTGTTGTCTTCCGCTCACCGACACATCATCATCGGTCTCAGCTCAGGTCTCGTCGGCTGATGCCTCCCCGACTAGAAAAATATATCAACTTTATAACACATTCTGTTATGATGTTATGATTTTTTTCTATAACTTATTATGTTATAAACTAGATGCAGGATGATGTTAAAATAACAAAAATTGTAGCAAAAAGTACACCGGTCTAATCAAAATAATAACCGAATTTATTATAATCAGATCAAAATTATAACACAATATGATATAAATTTTAGCTTCAAGAAAACTAGTTTCTATCATATTTTGATACAATTGAGAAAAATTATGTTCTGAATATCAAAGAATCAAAACTAAATTATTTCACAATGAGTTATTGAACAACATTTATAACATCTATATATATACTAGCTGTCCCGGCAAACTTTGTCTTGCCAGGTTGAAGTTGTTTGACAACTGTGGAGGTCATTTTAGCACAGCACTCTAGATTGGTTTCATTTCGATCCTGTGGAATTTCTTCTCGATTCATGAAAAATCATTACTTTCACAGTTGTTCTACTTTTTAGAGTATTTTCGTAACTTTTTATTACATATAAACACAGCCACCACGAATACGAATCGAACCGTGCAAGAGTCATGCTGATCAGTTCAGCCGTTCGTGACTTTTGTTGCCTCAAAGGGACTTCAAATTCATTTTTATATATATAGATATATATATATATATATATATGTATATATATATCTATATCATCAATCAATATATATAAAAATGAATTTCTGTCTGTCTGTCTGTCTGACCGCTATGCATTCAGAAACTACATGCAATGCAGATAGGTTGGGGACCGGGGAAGGTTCTTAGTTTGGTCCGGGACCTCTCCGGTCTCTGGGACGGGGGGCTCTCACACAGATGACTTTGCGGGAGACGTCCCTATGGAGCTGTGCGTCAAAAAACACAGTAGGCAGGCAGTACGACGTTTGCCGGGACAGCTAGTATTATGATACAATTTAGTTATAATATTTTTAAAAACCAAAGATGTTAAACATGATTATTTCACATTGAGTTATATATATTATGGTTTGTTATCATTATGCTATATTATTATTAGAATCTTCTAGTCGGGTCTGTCCGACTGACTGACTGACTGACTGATGGCACGTGGGTCGGTTCACATCATTCGTCCCATTATTTCCTCTGCTGCCGGGATTCGGTACAGCTAGCTCTAGCTCCATGGGTGTTTGTTCCGCAACAATATCATCGAAGCGCACAGATGGTGGTGGGACTTCGGGGGCTGGGAAGGGGTAACGAACGGAAAGCATTGGGGCCCAGACTGACTGACAGCAAATCGATTCGATCCATCTTCTTAATTGTTATCATTGTCAACACTACTGTTCCGACCGAAATCGGGCATCTTTGTGGTTTGCTCACGGTGCTTCATTTACCGTTATTATCAAAAAAAATATACCATCAAAACCTGAAACGCCATTTTCTTTCTTCATCATTCCTACACCTCTGGACAAATTTAAAAAAAAATCGATAGACGAAATTTTGAGTTACACCCTTTTAAAGGGCCTAACCCCTAAAAAATCAGGGTTTCTATAGAAAAACATCATATTTCATAACAGAAGCATGCTTCTGCCAACAAAATTTGAAACGCCATTCTCTTTCTTTATCATTCCTACACCTCTGGATAAATTTTGAAAATAATCGTTGGACGAAATTTTGAGTTACGCCCTTTTAAAGGGCCTTACCCCTAAAAAATAGGGGTTTCTATAGAATACCATCATATTTCATAACAGAAGTATGCTTCAAAGTCCAAAATAATGAACAGTATCATTAATAATGCTACAATTTGATACTATGCACTAATATTGAATGCATTGTGTAAAAAATTAGCCATAACGCCAGTATAAGGGAAGTATTCTTTAACCTGTAGGATACGGACGTTGTTGGCTTCATTTACTATTATACCCGACTAGAAAATTATATCAAGATTATATCATATTGTGTTATGATGTTATAATATTTTTCTATAACTTATTATGTTATAAACTAGATGCAGGATGATGTTAAAATAACTAAAATTGTAACAAAAAGTGCACTGGTCTAATCAGGATTATAACCTATTTTGTTATGATCAGATCAAAATTATAACAAAATGTGATATGAATGTTAGCTTCAGGATTGCTAATTTCTATCAGAATGTGATACAATTCTGTTAGATTATTGTTCAAATGTCAAAAAATCAAAACTAAATTATATTGCAATGAGTTATTAAACAGCAATTATAACATAATGTGATATGATTGAGTTATAGTATTGCAAAGGCACCAAGGATGTTGAACATGATTATATCACAATGAGTTATAAATATCATGGTCTGTTTTAATTATGTTATATTCTTGTTAGGATTTTCTAGTCGGGTAGCCAGAACAATATACAATGAAAAACATAAACGACATTTCATTTACTTTTTCATTTATATAGTTAATGCACACCCATAAACTGAATTTCAAAAATAATGTTGGTCAAATTCTCCAGTTACGCCCATTTGAAGGTCATAAGTACTTATAGTAGAATTATTATAAAACTTAGTTTCATTTATTCACGTTTATTCTTCGGTAACGTAGTTTAGCAGTTAAATATAGAACTATCATTACAATTGATCATCTCAATCCTTAGTTTTGTATGTTTATTAATTGAAAACAGCATTCACCAATAAATCTAACGAATGAGATAGGCACATGCCATCGCTTGTTTTGTCTTTAAAAAAGCAATACAAAAAACTTACGTCCCACCCCAGCAAACCAGGAGTCATATACGGATGTAAGTCAAAAGTTATATTAATGGACACATTTAGCTAGAATTATATAAGGTGCCATAACAGATTAGGTTAAATTGTATACGAAGTCCACAATTCCATGCGATTTCATTTGGCAGTATAAGTAATTCCAATCTTGCTTCAACAATTATACAACTTCAAGTTGACATTCTTCAACAACTTCAAATGCACTTGTCGATTCCATTGTAATCTTAAATGTGAGATTACATATGAGGTCATATTTGTAAAAATAAAATTATACGGTAAGGGTATTTAGTTGGAGAGCCAGTGGTTGATGAAAATTAAATGTTTTTGGGAATATTTCAATAGGCGCTCCTTTTAACTCGAATAAGTAAAGATGCAGGTGCGTTTCATTACAATAACCTACCTAAATCTCTTACTAGCAGCCCCAAATGCAGCTGTGTTCAAGTACCATCCCAGCCGTATAGCGAATGAGCAGCTGCGCTCTTCTAGGCAGAAGTTTTGATCGTTCCCCGAACGGTTTATGCATTTAGCTGCCGCTGCACAGCCTCATCCCAGCATAATTAATGAATTTCACTAAACCACCAAAACATTTCGCACTTTGTTTTCATTTTCACCAACATTTTTGCTAAAATCCACACTTTTGATCAAAAGACTGACACGACTTGTTGTTATTTTATTGTTTGTGAAAAAGAAATCATATAAAAGTTCAAACTAAGTTATATGTGAAATTATATAATTCGCCGGATGAATTCGTCTTGAATTGTATATGTCAAAATGATATAGTCAATTTGTATATATATGGCCTCCAAAATGTGTACAGATATATTAAATATGGGCATTTTAAACAATCCTTTTCGAACGAATAAATGTCCACATAACTGAGTTGCGGCAGTGTAATGGGTTTGAGTGCACAATTTTATCACCCAATACTGGTACTTGTGGCCATCCAGACCAGGTTACGAATGATTTATATTTGCTTAAATTTCACGTTCTACAACAGTCAGTTATTGACACAGTGGTAGGGTATCTGAATTATGAGCTGCAGGTCGGAAAATCTAGGCTTGTAATCTACCTTTTTTATATTTGAACATGTGAAAATGAAATCATATATATTGCCAAGCAAAGTTATAAAAACAAGTTATATACCATGCCAAATTAATTCGTCTAAAGCTCAAAGAGGTTTTCTCAAAATGTACGTATATGGCCTCCAAATTTGTACGAATAGAGCATATTTAGTGCATCTTATACAATAGGGGGATTCACTTAACGGCGTAAACTGATTAAACTGATTAAACGTCGCGATCACCAAGGCAATCTTTGATTATTTCATTTGCAATTTCATGAAACATTTCAAATAAGCAGAAAATCATGGCTTACGCAGCAATTTAATCTGTTTAGTGAGTACCCCTAATGTGTTTTGGACGGATAAGAGTTCACAGTTGTAACTGAGTTATGTGAATCAATTTGTTGGCTGGGACGCTATGAATGGCAATTGATACAAACATGATTGCTTCCTACATGTTTGAAAATACTTCCCTTATATTAGCGTAATGGCCAATTTGTATACAAACATCAATACAAATAGCCAATATTAGCGCATAGTATCAAATTGTAGCATTATTAATAATACGTTTTATTATTTGGGACTTCAAGGCATGCTTTTGTTATGAAATATGATGATTTTCTATAGAAACCCTGATTTTTTAGGGGGTTGGCCCTTTAAAAGGGCGTAACTCAGAATTTCGTCTAACGATTATTTTAAAAAATTGTTCAGAAGTGTGGGAAAGATAAAGGAAGGAGCATGGCGTTTCAGGTTTTAATGGCAGAAGCATGCTTCTGTTATGAAATATGATGATATTCTATAAAAAAAACCCTATTTTTTAGGGGTTAGGCCCTTTAAAAGGGTGTAACTCAAAATTTCGTCTAACGATTATTTTCAAAATCTATCCAGAGGTGTAGGAATGATAAAGAAAGAGAATGGCGTTTCAAATTTTGTTGGCAGAAGCATGCTTCTGTTATGAAATATGATATTTTTCTATAGAAACCCTCATTTTTTAGGGGTTAGGCCCTTTAAAAGGGCGTAACTAAAAAATTCGTCTGACGATTATTTTCAAAATTTGTCCAGAAGTGTAGAAATGATAAAGAAAGAGATTGGCGTTTCAAATTTTGATGGCAGAAACATGCTTCTGTTATAAAATATGATGTTTTTCTATAGAAACCCTGATTTTTTAGGGGTTAGGCCCTTTAAAAGGGCGTAACTCAAAATTTCGTCTAACGGTTTTTTTTTAATTTGTCCAGAGGTGTAGGAATGATGAAGAAAGAGAATGGCGTTTCAGGTTTTGATGGTATATTTTTGCCTTTCTCGTACACCAAGGTGTACCGAAAGGCTATATGTTCACTCCAAAAACGAAAATTTGATAGAGCCTCCGGAGGGGTCAAGTGTTATATACCAATCGACTCAGCTCGATGAGTTGAGATGATGTCTGTGTGTGTGTGTATGTGTGTGTGTGTGTATGTATGTGTGTGCGTATGTGTGTGTGTGTGTGTGTACAAAAAAGGTCACCCAACTTTTAGATAGTAAACATCAACCGATTTTAACGACCGACGGTTCATTCGACGCGGGATCTGGTCCCATTGTTTCCTATTGAAAATGGTTCGGATCGGTCCAGCCGTTCCGGAGTTATGGCCATTTAGGTGTTCCGGATCGGTACCCCAGGAAGGGGACAGATATGAAAATGCAACAAACCCATGCATGCGACCCATCAAACCACGGCATTTTCGATTATCTGATGAACGGGAAGTGGGAAAATAGTCTCAGACTATATCTGAACCGGTAGTGTTCCGGAACCGGTTCCGGGTGTCCTGCCGGAAGTTGTCAAATATAAAAGTGAACAAACCCATGCATGTGACACATCAAAGAGCGGCTTTTCGATAACCAGTTGAATGGTAAGCAGGAAAGAAGTTTCAGACCATGTTTGAACCGGTAGTGTTCCGGAACCGGTTCCGGGTGTCCTGCCGGAAGTGGCCAATTATAAAATTGAACCAAACCCATGCATGCGACGCATCAAAGAGCGACTTTTTCGATAACCAGATGGACGGTAAGCAGGAAAACAGGTTGTGTTCCGAAACCGGTTCCAGGTGTCCCGCCGGAAGTGGCCAATTAAAAAATTGAACCAAACCCATGCATGCGATACATCAAAGAGCGGCTTTTTCGATAACAAGATGAATGGTTAGCAGGAAAATAGTTTCATACCGTATTTGAACCGGTTGTGTTCCGGAACCAATATGCGAAAAGAACAAAATCTTAATAAAAAGATCGCTTTAAATCTTGTCAAAGCACAATATTTTAGATTCCTCAGACGATATTATACAGAAGGATAAATCAACCTTGTATGGGGAAATTTTAATTTTATAGCATCAATCCCCTTTTGCGGTTGAAATTACTACACACAATTTTGATGCAACTGGTTGATCTTTCGCGCTGTGTAACACGGTTGGAATTTGAATAGTTTTTTTTTAAGAAAAATTCTACTAGCTTGCACTTTTTTGTCAAATTTTACATAAATCTTATAACCAATGATCATAAAATAAAGGCTAAAGTGTGCAAAAAAAAACTTGCCGAAATATCTCAATAATGATCGGCATCCAGTGCTAGTGAAGGTGGTCAAGCAGTCAACTGAGAGGTTATATTTTTCAGCTCTGCTTATACGTTTAACATAATACATAACTTCGGAATATGAGCCATTAATAAGTTTACAAATTCGATTATGGCTTTGATATAATTGTTGCTTTTCTGAATAAGGATGACACAAATTTCGATTTTCCCTTAAGTCATGAGAGGCCCCCCTTGGAAATTTTATTCGGAATTCATCATTTATGGGAGGTATGCACTTCAAACGGAATCGTTCAAGTAATTTTCGTTCAGTGCATTATTTTTCCGTGACCGGAGTGGTCAAGAAATTTAACACAGCAAGCCCCATTTGATTTGACGTTTCGTTTCAGCTTCGTACTAGCATCCGGAATAAAGCTACGCTTTATTATTTCTTGAGCGATTCCTTGCCTGAATTTTCCATGCATCGAGATAGGCCAAGAAATTTCTTGCGATCAGCGTACTACCCATTATTCTTTATTGCACCAACGAACCTAACCTCAAAATGACTGACAATTCGCAGGTCATTTTGACAGATGTAACATGAGCATGAAAAGGACGGTAACAAGATCGATAAAGTAGAATCTATGATCCGTCTTTTTCGTGCATGTGTGTGGTCTGTCAAAATGACCTGAGAATTGTCAAACATTTTCATGGCTAGCTTTGTTGGTGTAATAAAGAATAGGAAGGGCACAAATAAATAGGGGAGATCGGGGCATAATGGACACTCCTATTTTTACCGAAACCGTTGAATTTTATGCTAAACTTTTAATGCATAAGTGTAAAGGAACAAGTCATCGTTCTATTTTTGAAAAGTATTATTCAAATGCATCCAAAATAACCTAATAATTAAATATCATTAAAATTGAAATATGTTTTATGGTGAAATTCTTCTAATTTCAACGCAGCAGCAAATAAGGTATTACGAGTGTTTGAGTGTGTCCGCCATAAAAACAAGTGAACTGCTACCTTATCTGCATGTATACGTAGATTTAGCAATGGATAAAGTATTTTATTTGTGATTAGAATTTACTCAAAATAGAAATTTCAATGTTGTAGTCGATTTGGGGCTAAATGGACACTGGCAATTACGAATGGATGCACGCGCATTGCATACTCTTAGGCGTTTAAGAGTATTTGGAAAAAAATCAATTGGATTATTTTAGTTTATTCAATTAACTTTGATGTTATGTAAACTCGTCTAAGATGGAGTATTTTATCTGTGGTATCGATCTTCGTGGGCAAATTACTTAACTGATCGATGTAATCAAAGAGTTAGCATAAAATATGCAGGGGTGTCCATTATGCTCCGATGGATGTCCACCCGAATTTCGCCCGTACCTTCTCTGCCAGCCTTAAAAAAACACACGATTTACAATTCATTATTTCTTCACAATAAAGGCATTCTACCTGCTGTAAATGATTGAAATACGTAGGAAACAAACTAAAGTTGTAAGCCAACTGATAATATGTTAAGTTTTTCTCTGTTATACAGGCCTAACGTGCTCATTTGCTTAGGGTGTCCATTATGCCCCTAATCCCCATTTATCTTTTTTTTTTTATTTTAAAGTGAAATTAGAGTCCTCCAGAAATTTTCTTACCAAATCCGATGAGTTAAGCGGATTTGCTCAATTGTTTGGGTATTGTTTCATCGAATACATTAATTATTTATCAACTCTACTCCCCCATTGATAAATCAACGAGCACTGTTACAAAAGAAGAAAATGAAATTTATTCCGTTCTATAGTATTCTCAGAATTCAGGAACACTTCGGCTTATGGCTCTTGAGTACATATTCGACGAGAAAGGCACTATCACCACTAGGTGGATTAATCTGGGTTTTTTTTTGATAATAACGGTAAATGAAGCACCGTGATTGCTGATACCGGTGTGGAGAAAGAGGAAGTGTGATGTTACCCGACACATGAACATGCATGTTGATTTTTTTTAATCACTTAACCTAATCTACAGCTCTGTTGTCCACTTGGGCACTGCGTGAGCGATTCCAATTGGAAGCTGTACTTACACTTTGTACAGCGCCTGAATGTATTCTATTCTAATTGTAATATATCGAACTGGTTGCCGTTGCGCTTCTTTCACTTTCTACCCTATCATGGTAGAATGATGAGCACGAGGATGTTGATGTCTGGCTGTAGGTTGTTCCTTTTCCAGTCCGATAGGGGGTCCGTTATGGGTTGCCGTTCACCGATGTCCAAGTATCCGTGTCCATTTGAGCCAGGGTTCCTGATTTCCACTTTTATCTTCTTCCACATTCGAAGATAGTCAGCAGCGAACGGTTGTTGCTTTAGTTTGTGTGTTTGCTTGTCACCGACGACAGCAAAATTCGGCGAACGGTGGGAAGCCACACTTGCAAATTACTCATTCGTCCACATTTGCATCGCAAGCGATCGAGTGGTGATGCGGTTCGTGAGTGATACGAGTGATATTGTGCATACGATTTTTCTTATGTTTTAAAAAAATGTTTATTATTTTCTTTGCTAATCTTGCATTTCAACACTTTATCTACACCTTTTTACAAAAACCGATCAGTAATCACCTTTTCTCTACCCATATATCACCCACATAGTAATCTTTGGTATGACATTTGCAGTTTAATAACGTATTCCAGTGCCTCCCAAACTGTGTGCCGTGGCACCCAAGGATGGGAACACTCACTTGCAAAGAGTTACACTCACTTGCTGTTTTCTCAGCTCAGAAGCGTGCAATCAAGATACAATATATGGACGTCTTTTGCATTGTAGTTTTGTCTAAAACTTCGCCGAATAAAGTAGGGGTCGCACACGCATACCGAAGTCGTGAGGGAGCTGCAAAGGCAACTCTCCACGAGGTGAATGTAAATCACACTCACCTCGTGGAGAGTCGCTTTTACACCTCTGTCACGACTTTGGTATGCGCGTGCGACCCCTACTCTATTCGGCAAAGTTTTAGACAAAACCACAATGCAAAAGTCGTCCATACATTGTTTCTTGATTGCACGCTTCTGAGCTGAGAAAACAGCAAGTGAGTGTAACTGTTTAAAAGTGAGTGTTCCCATCCCTGGTGGCACCCTAGTGCGGCGGGAACATTTCGCTAGTGCGCCGCAGGCTCTTTAGCCAAAACAAAAAGTATCATCCTAAACCATTTTAATTTTGACCAACTTTCAAATTTTTGGAGTTTTGAGAATTTTTTGTTAAGATTCTAAAATACAAATTGGATGTCAAATGCTTCTGTTTAGTTTTCGATTCTACCAATAGCTTGTAATTAATATGTAGTAAATATTTAAACAAAATTAATAAAGTTCTTTCCAGAATAACTTCCGTCAGTCTCCCGGTCTTTGAGTTGCCTACCAGTTTTCGGGACGACATGTTTTATTAACGTCACTATTGCAGAATACTTCTGCTTCTGCAATTAGTCGGTTTCATGCAAGTAGGACACATATAATAATCATTTTTGAGATCGTGATGGAAAATGATGGAAAACTACGTATTTTTTGATCTCATTAAGACCCATTTAAAACTTCTTTGAAAAACGTGAGATTCAGACATTTTTTATGAATTTTGTGCTCTAAAGACGCTCCTGAAAGCTTATCAACTTTTTCAATGGTTGTTCAAAAATAGTCATCCAAAACTCATGTGAAAGATAGTTCTTTAAGCTTTTCTCAAGGCATAATGATTAAACGCATGGTAATGAATGGTCCTACACATTCTATTTTTGTATCTTAGTTTGCTGAAGTTTTCCACACCACATTATTCACATACAATCTTTGAAAGTTTTGCAATTCCCGCAGAAATCTAAGATTTTCGTACAATTCTGGGGAATAATTTCAATACACCCGGAATTATCAGTGTTGCGACAGCTTCACTGTTTTTGATTGATTTTTTTTGAATGAGCAGCTTGCTTTAGATGTACATAAAAATTTTTGTCATATAAATATAATATTTGAAATCTAAAAAATATTTATGAAATCCTTGAACAAATTTTCTTTCAAAAAAAAACATGTTGAGATACTCATTTTTATTTGGATTTTGAGAAAACATGGAACTGAAAATACTACATAATTTTGCATTAAAATTTTTGAGATGAAGTTGTTCTAAAATAACGGAAATTCTCTGTTAAAAAGTGTTGGGGTACCGCGAAATTTCCGAAAATTTCAAAAGGCGCCGCGATAGCAAAAAGTTTGGGAACCTCTGACGTATTCGGTAACATGAACGCGATTGAACGTGTATTCACTATTGTTTAAATTTGATTTAAATACGAAAATGGCAATTGGATTATGTTGGGATCACAACAGAATGTTGCAAAAAAGCAAAGAGTTGAAATTCCATGAAGTTCCAGCATCAAAATATATATAGTAATGAGTAGTTGAAATTGATTCATTGAAACCTCTTGAGGAAAATTTACATTACATTTGAAAAGCAGGTGCGATTTTCAAAAGAATTGCCGGAATAATTTGAAAATGGATTTCCCGAAATAAATTCTCAAAAAGAACTGACAAAAACATTTCCAAAAACCTGCTTGAATAATTTAAAACGGAATCGCCGAAAGAATTTCCATAGAAATTGGTTGAAAATTTCCAAAGAAGTTACCCAAAGAATTCCTATGAGGAATTGTTTTAATAAATTCCAAAAAAGAGTATATGAAAAATATAATATTTCTGAAATAATTTACAAAGAATATAACGATTTTTTGAAGAATATGCCAAAGGAATTTCGAAAGGAATTTCCAAAAGAATTACTTGAGGAGTTTCCAATGTACTCGAAGAATGATTTTCTGAAGTCAGTACAACAGAAATTCTCAGAGAAATTACTTAAAAAATCCGAAGTAATTCTTAAAGACTTTTCAAATGATATTGATGAAAACAATTCTCAAAAAAAAAAAAAAACTGGTAATAAAATCTGACGAAAGAATTCCCAAAGGATTTTCCAAAACAATTTCAAATAAATTGGCCGAATAATTTCCAAAGTAATTACCAAATAGACGTGCGCGCCACCGTCGCCGACAACTTTTCCACGCCACCGCCGCCAGTTAAGTTGACCCGGCGCGCCGCTATTTATATTTTGCGTCAGCACTATACGAAACACCTGTTTAAACCTGATAGTGATAGCAATGATAGTGTTATTTTTCCCTGTAAATTTTAAACAGTTTATACATTTTTTTCCTGTACATTCGAGGCGTATTTTTCTTGAGTACTTTTGTGAATCCTTCGCATTTTTTTTTATGATTTTAATTAATAATTTTTTACTGCAATACTTTGAAGATCCTTGTTCAGTGCTAAGCAATTTTTTTTTGTGTACCACAGCGGATTATCAACAAACATCTTGGCGGTATTCTAAAAAGGTTCACAAACACATTATCAGATATATTTTTGTCATATCTCTGGTAAGATTTTTAGGGCAATTTAGTACTTACGTGTGACATCATTAGGTATCAGTAGAACGGCTCCAGACTCCAGAGTAACGTTATTCTCCATTTGGAATAATTGTGCGTTTGTTGACATTCTTAGAGGAGTAAATTTCATGATATTTTCTTTCTAAATTCCTCCAGAAAATCCCCTAGAGGAACCTCTAGAAATTTCACCAAGAATTCTTCTAGAAATCCTTCCATGCTTAAGAAATTCCTCCATGTATTATTTCTGACATTTCTTCGGGGGTTCTCTGAAAAAACCATCCTCATATTCCAGAAATTTTTACAGTGTTTTATGTTTGATATATCGAAAGTTCAGAATTCTTTCAGAAAGTTTTACCATTGATTTCTACAAAAAATTTCCGAATTTTCAGAAATATGTTTTGGGAATGCCATAAGTTCCTCTAAAAATTGTCCAAAGAATTTCTATAGAGAACATCCATAAATGCTCCATTGATTCCTTCGGAATTCCATCAGTTTAGTTGTGCAAAACTGGCTCATTTCCAGCAGCTTCCCCTCCAGCCTAAGGGACACTTTTTGAATGGGACCTCTGAAATTTGTTTATGGGTTAGCATACTTTTTGAACCCCCTATCTCCTCACAGCGTGGCGTTATTTATGGACGTAACGCCTTAGGGTCTCCAGTTAGCCTAGTGGTTAAGGCTATGGATCGCCAATCCGGAGACGGCGGGTTCGATTCCCGTTCCAGTCGAGAGAATTTTCTCGACTCCCTGGGCATAGTGTATCATTGTACTTGCCTCACAATATACAAATTCATGCAATGGCAGGCAAAGAAAGCCCTTAAATTAATAAATGTGGAAGTGCAGGCCAAGTCCCAGTGGGAACGTAGAGTCATAAAGAAGAAGAAGAAGCCTTCAGAAATAAAACCAGAGGTGGTTTTTATAAAGTTATCCAAGGCTTTTTTCAGGAATTTCTCCATCGGTTCCTTCAAAAATTCTTTCATGCCTTCTTCAATAAATTTCTGTATGGAATGTCTCCATGAATTTCTCATGAAGTACTTTCATTATATGGTTTAGTGATTCCGGCAGATATTCTTCCACAGATGGGAAACGTGATATTCTAGGCCTTTGCAGTTTAATAGAGCAGCGAGAACGATATTGTCTCTACATCCGACGGTTTCGGTAATATATTTTACCCTTTACAAGGATTCTAAAATTTTTGAAAATTAATTAACAGTTCATGATTTCTGACTCACCCTATTACTTACAGATGTAACGTTCTCTTGTACGTGTATAGTAATGCTCTACATTGGATAGTCTGGGTGCATGGTTTTCGAGATGGCGCCCGTTTCGGTGCATGTGTCGCGAAATTTTTGCGAGCTAGCTTTTTGGCTTACCTCTGTAAGTAATAGGGTGAGTCAGAAATCATGAACTGTTAATTCATTTTCAAACATTTTAGAATACTTGAAAAAGGTAAGATATATTACCGAAACCGTCGGATGGAGAGACGTTCTCGCCGCTCAATTAGGCTGCAAAGGCCGAGAATATCACGTTTCCCAGCTTAAGTTCCACAGTCGACAAGCAACTATTTCTTCCACAGATTTCTGCAGAAATTCAATCATGAGTTTCTCCGGGTGTTCGTCCATGTAATTCCTCAGAGATTCCTCCAGGATTTCTATCATTGGGAATTTGTACTCGGATTCTTTAAGAGATTAGGCATTTTTTTCAGAAATAATTCATAAAAAGTTAATGTTTTGTGGTAATTTGCTTCTTTGACAGCAATGCCCTGCCAAAAACGTCCCAAAAACTAGCTTTTCGTAGGCAATCACACTGTGGCACGAAATTGTACTGATCGTAGTTGCTTTGGTTCCTTGTAGTTTGCCTTGGCTACCCCTAACGCGGGTATAAACAAACAAGCGTGTTGGCCATCAATATCAGTGCTGACGCGAGTCAACTTTCTACGCGCCAAAGCACGATTACCCCCTAAAAGCTAGTTTTTAGGATACATTTGGCTTTCACGAATTTTATTAATTTTTTTTTCATGAATTTTAATTGCTAAAATCCTATAGCATTGATGCCAAAGAAGCAAATAACCACAAAGCAATGGAGAATATGATGCCGTTTTAAAGTATCCAATTTATTACGTATATTGGGGTGTTCCAGAACAAAATCTATCAAAAAATCAACTTTTTACGGTTTTTCAGATTACAAAGGTGATAATCACATTTGTTTCCTTTAATTTTATTGGGATACAATGTTTGAAGAACTTGTAGCAAACAAGTATATCTTTCAATTTCTGCCGAAAGAATTAATTTTTGACAAAATAGTCGAGAAACACTAAATAGATTTGATGCACCTCTTAATTTCAATGGATTTGGCTGAAATTTAGACCAGTTACTTCTTTTAGGATGCCAATCAAAATATGCGAGTAGACTTGAGAATCAGAGATCATTTTTGGAAAAGTGGACAGGCCTACTAAAGACTCCTTCGTAGTCTAGTGTTGTCTTTGTAAATCATTCACGGTGAATGTCAGCAATTTTTCCATGGATTTTTTTTTAATTTTTAGAATTTAAAAAAAATCAGCGATTTTATCAGAAATTCTTCCAAGAGTTCCTCCAGGAATCCGTTGGAAAATTTTGTCAGAGGTTATCGAAGAAATTTCTGAAAGATTTTTTTCTGAAAATCCTCCTGCGGTTCCTTCAGAAATATTTCCTGAGATTACTTCAGGATTACTTCCAGGAATTCTGTCAGATATTCCTCCACAGATTTTAACAAATGTACTTTATGATATTACATAGAACATATTTGGGTAATTCTTCAAGGGCTACTTGAAGGAATTTCTAGAGAGGTTTCCTGAACAGATTCCTGAACACAATTTTCTGAAGCAATTTCTAAAGTAATCGAAGGAGGAGTTCCTGGAGGAATCTCTGGGGAATATCTGGAGAAACTCCTTGAGATGGCTTTAGAGGAATTTCCAAGTGAATTTTGTGAGAAGCTGTCGAAGGAGTTTAAGGGAAAAATCCTGAAAAAGTTTCTGAGAAAAGCCCTGAAGGGACATCCTTTAAAATTTATGAACTAAAACACGCAAAAATTTCTGAAGAAATCCTTGAAAACATTTCTGGAGGAATTCGCGCAGAAATTGCAGACAAAAACCGGAGAAATTCTTGAATAGATATCTTATTTAATTTCAGAAGGGATTCATGGAGGGTGATCTGATACAAACCCCAGCAGAACTACTGGAGAATTGGAGATGCTTCTAGAGGAATTCTTGAACGAATATTTTGCAAAATGTCTCAAACGAGTTAGTGGATAAAAATCTCTTACACAATTTCTCTGGTGGAATTTTCGAAGGACAATTTAGCAGCAGAAATTTAAATAAAATCTGGAAGAAAATTAATCACCAAAAAAAAAATTCTAAGAAAAAAATATGTTTAAGGAATCATTGAAGCAATGCATAGAAATCTGGAGAATGCTTCGCAGTAATTCCAAGAAGAGTTTCTTGAGATATTCCTCGACAAACGCCAAGTAATAAATTCTGAAATGATTCCTGAAGGGTCTCTGGAAAAAAATCTAAAAGAAACCCTGAAGAAAGGTGTCACTTAATCACAAGAGATCTGATGCATGATGAAATATCTGAGAATGATCTGGGAAACCCCCAGAGGAACTTCTAAAAAATATTCTTGAGACACATTCCACGCACTTCTACACCGCAGTTTTTGAACTTCAATGAACGATATTTCCGGGCTCCTGGTGTCGATTGCACAGAAATGAAATTTATTACTTATATTCTTCTAATAGTACCTGAAACTTTGAAAACTGCTTCTAGAACGTATCAAATTCCTTGGCGTTCGATCAAAATTCGTCATTTTTTTAACGATGGTGTCCCGTTGTATTTCGTTACTAAGTTATGGCAAATTTTGTGAAAAATGACCATATAATATAGGCTTACATGGTCATTTTCACATAATTGACCATAACTCAGTAACGAGAAAAAAGTACATTCCAAAAATTTCAGCGATCAAAGCTTATAACATTACATTTCCAAAAATATTTTTTTGAAAATTTTCCACGAGTTTGGACATAGTTTTTCCGGCTTTTCTTTATGAATTTTCTCAACGGTGGAAAATTTTGTGGAAAATTCTTTCTACTTCAAAATTTTTTTGGATTCCTGAGAAAATTTGCTTTCATTTTCATTAAAAAACATTGTTTCTACGATGCTTCGTTCTTAAGTTATGATTTTTCAAAGAAAAGGCTTTTATGGCACATTTGGATATTTTTCAACAAAATTGGCCATAACTCAAAAACGAAAAAAAGTGCACTCCAAAAATTTCAGCGATTGAAGCTTATGAAATAACCTTCTCAAAAATATTTTTTCGAAAATTTTCAACGAGTTCGGGCATAGTTTTTCCGGCTTTTCTTTACGAATTTTCTCAACTGTGGAAAATTTTGTGGGGAACTTTTTCCAGTTCATATTTTTTTTTTGATTTCTGAGAAAACTTGCTTTCATTTTCCAAAAAAAAACTTTGTTTCTACGATGCTTCGTTCTTGAGTTATGATTTTTCAAAGTAAGTAGTGTCAGGGGAAAACAAAAAAATTCCACCTGAGTTTTCCTGAGGAAAATAGGCGACAATGAATTTTGCTCAATTTTTTTTTTATTCATATATCCATGAGCCCTGCCTGTGGAAAAAGCTTCATGGAAATCTGAGACCCTTTGGCCCAATTTGTACGATAATAAAAAAATGCCCTGCTATTTTTTTTTTGAACATAACAGTATAACTGAAGAAATTTGAAAAGAAATTCCTAGCCTAAAACATCAACATATCGGAAGTTACGGCTTAACAGTGATATCTTCTAACAAACTCCCAAGAACATTTTCAAAGAAATTACCGCAAGATTTTTTAAGAAATTGCCGAAAAAATTGCTGGCCGTAAAAAATCTCCAAAGAAATACTCAAGAAATTATGGGAGAAATTCTCTCAAGAGTTTTCATCAATCGAAAAACATTTTTTTTTGTGTATTACACGACATGATGCCAATGTTTTTCACAATATACGCTGAGTTCGATAAAAAAATAGGATTTTTATATGAACGCATCATATTTTTCCAAATTTTACAGAGATTTCTATTTATGTTACATATTTAAACTGAAGGGTTATTGTTATTAAATTCAAAGCTTTCATTTAACATATTGTTAGTTTTCATAGCACTCCTGTTTATTTGTAATTTGTTATTTATAATTTTTTTGAAAACAATAGCCTGCTAGTATACACTTTATATGAGGTCAGCATTATTGATTGAACAATAATCTCCCATAGACTGGTCAAAAGCTCATGCAAGATAACAAACGAATATAATAATAAAAAAAGGAATTTATTGTAATACTCTTCGAAAGATATCTCAGTAACCAAATGTCCAATCGAAATAAAATTTCAGGGCCTTTTACAAAGATACTGCAGCTTTCATTTGGTGCTAAGAGAACCCAAATCGGTTGACAGACGGCTGAGATATTTATTATGATACACTTGGTCAAAAATCTCTCAAAAGGTTAACCTGTATTTCTCCCAAGTACTCTTTGAAAGATATCTCGATAACCAAATGTCCAATCCTAATAAAATTGTATAGGGTTATACTAGGATGTTATAGCTTTCATTTGGTTTCAGGAGAACCCAAATCGGTTGACAGACGGTTGAGATATTTTTTATGATACACTTGGTCAAAAATCTCAAAAAGTTTAGTTGAATAAATCCTAAGTACTCTTCGAAAGATATCTCTGTAACCAAATGTCCAATCCTAATAAAATTTCTGGGCAATCTACTAGGATGTTGTAGCTTTCATTTGCTGTCAACAGAACTCAAATCGGTTGACAGACGGCTGAGATATTCATCAATATGCTAAATGTCAAAAATCTCTCAAAAAGCTAACCTGTATTACTTCAAAGTACTCTTCGAAAGATATCTCGGTAACCAAATGTCCGATCGTAATAAAATTCAATAGGGTTCTACTAGGATGTTGTAGCTTTCATTTGCGAATAAGAGAATTCAAATCGGATATCAGACGACTGAGAAACGTGCGTGACTTTTTTTTGTAACATACGCACACACACACACACACACACACACACACACACACACACACACACACACACACACACACACACACACACACACACACACACACACACACACACACACACACACACACACACACACACACACACACACACACACACACACACAAACACACACACACAGACATTTGCTCAGTTCGTCGAGCTGAGTTGATTGGTATATGAGACTCGGCCCTGCGGGCTTCGGATCGAAAGTCGGTTTTTCGAGCGGTATTTATACCCTTCTTGTGGGTGTAAGAAGGGTAAAAAACATTTAGGGCCTCCAATGCAACAGTTGTGAAGGCGTGGGTATTCAGCATGACCATGCTGAGACTGGCGGGTTCGACTCCTGGTCGGTCCTGGAACATTTCGTACTGGAAATTTTCTTGACTTCCTTGGTCATAGAGTATCGTCATGCCTGCAACGCGATATACACATGCAAAACGGTCATTGGCAGAGGAAGCTCTAAGTTAATAACTGTGGAAGTGCTCATAGAACATTGAGCTGTGAAGCAGTGGGGACGTAACGCTATGAAGAAGAAGAAGAAGCAGAAAAAGAAGGAGAAGAAAAGGAAGAAGAAAACGAAGAAGAAGGAGAGGAAGAAGAAGAAAAAGAAGAAGAAGAAGAAGAAGAAGAAGAAGAAGACAATGAAAAAGCATCCAGACTTAATCCCATTTGAAACATGAAAGGTCCAAACATTATTCTTTTTTAACTGCGAGAAACGTCCTTCAACTCCTTCAACTTTTGTTTTACGTTCGATATGTTATTGTGTTGTGGTGTATATTTAGGTATCCGTTTCGGCATCACGCATTTCAAATTTCGTTAATGATCCCATTCTGTCACTTCCGTTGCCACACGAATTCGTGACAAGGCCACAGATAGCCTCATGATGAGCTCACTGCAGACGTTTAATGTTGATATTCTTTTTGTTCTTTCGTGAAAACGCCACCACCCACTTTCAGCGTGATTTAACCTTGTTTGTTGCTATTTTCTACTTTTGCCTGTTTAAGATTTTGACTGAAGGAAATGTTTTTGATAATTTCTTGATTGATGCTCAATGGAGTTATGCAAAGAATTTAACTATGATGGGCAATTTTTTTTATTAAATTTCTAAACTTCCAGTGAAAAAATATATGAAAATTTGCTTAATCAATCAAATTTAATATGATCAATTCGATTGTTGAACAAATCTCCGCTTTGCTTCGCTTCGCATAAACCAAGCCATCCGTGATTAGCAACACTACAAAATAATGGCACGATTGGCAAATATGTGAATTTTGGAAATTACGTTCCATGTTCTGCCGTTTTGCTTACCCCTTAGAGGCCACTCATCGTAAACTTGCTGAGACATCAACCCGTGCTCGACTCACTCACGTACACCCCGCCAACAACAACGACTTGTTTGGAAGATGGTCTACTCTGGCTGTTATTCTGCTTTCATAGCAGGTGCTTACCTGCCACGAAACGTATTCAGAGAAAGTAGCACCCAGGATGAAAATAATACAGATAATGAGGTATAGAGATGAAAGTTCTTAGAGACCGAGATCACCTCTACTTCTACACGAATGTCACGGGAAGAAGTTTTTGTAAATGGGGAGGGAGAAAAGTCACATGATATGGATTCACTTTGGTAAGTGATGTGATTCATGCAACCTCTATTAGAATAAATTTCTTTTTGTTATTTTGACTACACATGTGGACACCGAGGATGACGATCCATTCAATTTATTTTATAAATTCAAACATGAAAGTGAAATATTCATTATTAACAAAATGTGATTCGTGAGCTTGGGTCGACACTTGAAGTGACGAACCTGTCAATATTTGTTGGGTAAATATGGAAAAAAAATGTTGTTTAGTTTCATATTGTACATTGTTTAATTTTATATCTTATATATAAAATTAATTGTTTTATTAATATGGAATGAACTCACCGATAAAGATCTATCCCTGTGTCCAGAGATTATGTGCTCCAAATCGACGCAGAATTTTGCCATTGACTTGCATTACTACCACGAATCGCACTCATTTGACCAAATAATTCGATATTTATTATAAAGAAATCTAGTAAATGGAACAGTAAAATCCAATCATAAATATGAACAATTGGACAACTTAACATCAACAAATCCAAAAACATGTTAGTTGACTACCAATTGCGCTACTGTATTGTATTGAACAGATCGCAGAGAAGAGAAAGAATATTAGTTCGTAGGGTACATAAGCTAAGGTACATAAGTCATAGTTTGACCAATTTATTTCTTCGACTAAATCTTAAGTATTAAGCAGACTCAGTTTGGGTGTATTTGCTCATATGGTGTACATCTTCATGCGAATGAGGACTCGAACGTGTCATTCCTCCCGTTTGGCACAACAATTCGTACGCACTGTATCACGATTGGAGAACACATCGAAACGGTGTGGATGTGGATGACTTCAATCGAGTGTTGTGACAAAAGAGATGTTATGTACTGGAGAAAGTCAGGACAAGAATGATGTGTTGGTTTTTTTTTTGTTGGTGGTATTTGGTAAATTTCAAGATGTTGTACCGACTTTTCAAACCCTTTAAGCTGAACATCCTTTTCAAAATAAAAGCTCAAAACTAAATTGTTTTGTACCTTTTAATTCCACCCCCTCTAATGCCTATCTTCTTCTTTTCCTTCTTCTTGGCGTTACATCCTAACTGGGACAAAGCCTGCTTCCCAGCTTCCAAAGTTATTAGCTGAGAGCTTCCTCTACCAATGACCATTTTGCATGTGTATATCGTGTAGCAGGCACGAAGATACTCTATGTCCAAGGGAGTCAAGGTAATTTCCTTAAAGTTCACGAGCCGACCGGGAATCGAACCCTCAGCATGGTCATACTGCATATCCACGCCTATACAGCAGTGGCTTTAGGGGCCCTTTCTAATGCTTATTCATATACGCGTATCTGGCAAAGAATAAATATTAGAGGGCAACATTAAAAGGCACAAAAACTAGATTCAATCATGGAAAAATGAAAAATAAAAAAGAATGATCAAATGGTGTTTTTTTGGAACATGCTGAAAAGTATTGCAGTACAATTTAAGGACAAGGTTGCCACAATGGCTGAAGATCCTCGAACAAATAGATCCGAAAAAAGTTCCTCGTTGCTTCCTTACTCACAGCGAACACCGAGTAACATGTTCGGACCAATGTGTTTGACGGTGCGTCGGATTTGTATTCGAGAAAGGCGAAGCAAAATGCGTCGTTCGGAAAGTAAACGTTGGTGATCTCCACCTTAAAGCAAAAACCACGATTTTCTAATATGGCTTTACATGATTTGTTGACATGATGCTGGGATTATTGTGTGACCGACAATGATAGGTTGCCATTTGAAATGATGGGAATCTATGATTTTGTTTTCATCATGTCGCAGCTTTTGCTTTTCCTATTGATCCCCTCGTCACCCATCTCAAATTTCCCCAAGAATTCCTATGATATTATTGACATACCTACCAGAAGAGCGAGGCTATTCCATTTACATACGATGGCGGAGCTTATTGCCATATTGCCATATCCTGCCACGGAAGCTGCGAAGCATCCCCAAAGAAAGGCGGAAATCCATCTGTTTATCTTTTTTTTTTTATTTCAACGGTTTTGGCACTTTATGTCGCCGTATGAAATATCTTTTTTTTGGCTCCCGCGAGACCGTTGCCACTCCCCCAAGTGCAGGGCTGGTTGGCACAGCTTGTTCGAATATGTGTGTCTGTTTGAAGCCAGCTAATATGAAATAGTCCAGCTTCTGATTGATACGCACCCATAGATTACTCTTTTTCATTTTTTTTTATTTATGTATTTCTCCTGACATAATCATTTATTTACTTATTTATTTATTATCAGTTGCCGTGTGGATTTGCTTTAGGTGCTTTAAGAAATGCTGATAAGAGACACTGCGCTGGGATTCTGGGGGAAATGCTAATGGTATTACAGTGAAAACTATTGTGGGATACCAACTATAAATTCTGCAATTGGGATTTAAAAGCAAGGGATCTTCTAGGAATTCCTTCAGTGTTTTCTCCAGAGGTGTTTTCTAAGATTAGACCAGGAGTTTTTTCGAACCATCCTCCAATAATTTCAACCGGGATTTCTCAATTAGGGTAGCGCACCCAGAAATCGCCCAGTTTATGCGTGAATTTGTCTTCCACAGCATGAAAATCATACTTCTAGGGCAAGTCAATCTCATATTTTTCCGATAATATGTAAAAACGCATGTATTCTTTATATTACGGAACAAAAAAAATACAAACAATGTCGTGTAATCTCAATTAAATGGTTTAATTAAAACGATCTCAAGGTCCCTAATTTCGACCCCCTTGATCCTATTTTCGCCCACCATTGGAACCAGTTTTCGCCCACTTTTATTTTTTTCGTTTAAGGACAAGGTATTTGGAGTACATAGCACAAATTTTCTAGAGCACCGTTTTTTAGAACCGTTGAACGGATTTGAATCAAAATGCATCACGCTGATGACAACCACTGAACAATCAGCATGATGCATTTTGATCCAAATCCGTTCACCGGTTCTAAAAAACGGTGCTCCAGAAAATTTGAGCTATGTACTCCAAATACCTTGTCCTTAAGCATACATTATATGTTTTGTTGCGTAAGATAATGGCATTTCTATGCAGGAAAACCAAAATATGAATGTATGACGTCAAAATTATTTATCTATTATGTTGCCTGATGAAAAATGCACCATAAATAGTCGGCAAGGTACCTACCCACATGACAAAAATGCTCATATTTTCGTCAATTTTCCATTTTTTAAATCAAATTTCACCTTATTTGCTATTGCTACAGACATTTTTCTTCCATTGAACAGTTACCAAAATGAACCGGTGAAGCAATCGGCACAATCGATGGTTTACTAGATCAGAAGTAGTGAGCTGAATTTTGTTTTATTGTATTCTCCATGTCTTGCCTCTTACACCACACAGTGGCCCGGTTTCATATTAATTTAGCCGAATGCTATTTAGCCGAACGGGTCATTTGGCTGATTGCCATTTGTCCGAATGCCGTTTGGCCGAAAAAGAAATTACGAGCTTGAGTGATAATGTCACTGTTTTCACTATCAGTAAAATTCGAAAGAACAGAAAAGACGGAAAAAACGCCGGCGAAATTATTTACGATTTCAACGCCTACTAATCCCTTAAACGGTAAAACTAAAAAGAATAGCGAATGATTCGAAGAAGGAAATATTTCTGATTATCATATTGGGCACATCCCACGCGTTACATTTTGCGCGAGAATCAAACTTTTGCTTAAAAAATTGTTATGATGTTAACAACACTGGTTAGCATCAAGCGATCAGATTTGACTAGAAGATTTAATTTATACTTTGGGAATTCTATCTTTTAACTTCGGAAAAAAAATAAGAAATACGGCGTAGCGGAATACCATCGCACAAATAAAATACAAATTTTGGCTGAACGGCAATAAATTTGCTACTTTCTTGAAACAGTTTCTTAAGTTTCGAATACTAGAAGAATAGAAGTGATTTTGATGCAAAAAGAAACAAAATCGACAGCAGGAGCCCGGAAATATCGTTTAATGAAGTTGAAAAACCGCGGTGTTTAAGTGCGTGGGATGTGTCATTATTGCTAACTAGATCTAGAATGTTATTCAAAGTTTTTCTGCGTCTCTAAAATCTGTTGATCATAACTCGTTCAAACGGCATTCGGCTAAACGATCCTTTTGGCCAGATGACTTTCCGCAAAATTCGGTCAAACTCCTTGTCCTGTGTCGAGAAGCATTGTTATACGTATGCAACACCGACATAGGTATTAAACTTCAGAATAACAAACTATTGTGACTCGGAACCAACACAAATAATCTATACGGACGTTTTCTACCTACAGATGTTGCTTAGGTTGCATTAATAAAAGCTGTTATAGCCCCTAGGAGATCTTAATTCTTCATTGCATTAATTTAATAACAGAATTAATCTCCAGAATAAACTTCAAGATGTTTGATATCAATATTTCTGATGATTTACAAAGCCTGTTTCTTAGCTTGTATAATGCTCTTCCACATTTATTAACTAAAAGCTTTTCTCTGAAAATAATCATTTTGCATTTTTGAATTTAGTGGCAGATACAAAGATATTCTTTGCTAAAGGATGTCGAGGAATTTCCGAAAAGTTCTTGTACCGACCAGGAATCGAACCTGTCACCCTCATTATGGTCTTGTTGAATGCCAATGCTTTTATTTAAAGCTTTGACTAGACTCTCTCTGCCTTTTACGACGGAGTGTATAATGAGGAATCCGTCCTCCTGTTTTTAAATTCTAAATTGTGTAAATCAATCCAAAATATTTGATTACACGTTTTCTTGAATCTGACAGAGTTTTAACTTCCTTCAATTTCATTATTCTTTAAAACAAAAACATCGTGGCTTTATTATTAAGAAGGTAAAAATCACATGCGCCTTGGCCTAAGTTGCTATAGCTACGAGATATATAAATGATTTTGAACTAGAAATAAAGCTATTTTAGGCATTCTCACTGCTTTTGTAAAAGTAACAGCTTTTCGATAATGTTCGCCCAAGTGGGTCGAAAACTGGCTCAGCAGGTATGAGAAGTACAGTATATAAAGATTCGCCCAGGGCGAATTATGGATCAGCAACTTAATTCGAGTACCAGTTTTCGCCTTCTGATTTAAATGGAATTTCGCGAAGTAAATCACAATGTTTCCACTTAAAAAAGCTTTTAAAACAAAATTTAATTGATATTCACGTTATAAGCGAAAATATATCAAGAAACACTTTTAATATATACATTTATGCCTATTTTCATTTATGGCCTTTCTAGTGATTCAACATATGGTGAGGGCTTGATTATGCATGGTTTGTTTAAACATACGATTTACAAATCTATTTCAGAATATAATGCTACAATTAAAGGTTTTTGATGAGTAATAATGTAAAACTATTGATTGTCATTGAAATTGATCTTTTAAAAACAGATTTAATGTGTTTAAAATAAAAAAGATCCAGTGGGTGGGCGAAAACTGGGGTGTGGGCGATTTCTGGGTGCGCTACCCTACTTGTTTTCCGGGCTTCACTCAGATATGTATTCCAAGATTCAAGCTGGAATTCCTTCCGGGAACATTTCAAGAATCGTTTCTAGGATTTCTACAGGAATTCATACTTAGATTCGTCCTGGAGTTTCTCCAGGAGTTCTTTCTGAGATAGAACTTTTTGGGATTCCTTTAGGTTTTCTCTGGGCGTTTCTCATGTGAATCCTCAAGGAAATCCTTTTGGGATTTCCTCAGAAATTGTTAATTGGATTTATCTGGAAAACTCTTCCTCCAGCAACTTCTTCTAGGTCTCCTCTAGGAGGAACTTTATGGGTTCCTCTCATAAATCCTTCTGGTATTTCTCCAGGATTTTCTTCTAAGAATACACCAGGAGTGGCATCAGGGACCTCTCCAAAAATTTCACCCAGAGTATCTTCCGGGAATTTTTCAAAAGTTCTTTCCGGGATCTCTTTAGGACTTCCAGACTCCTGGAAAATAAGACAAGGTTCTTCCAGGAGTTCCTCCTAAGATTTTTCCAATAATTCATCCAGGATATCCTTCCGGGGTTCCTCCAAGAACTTTTTCTGGGATTCCTGCAGGATTTTTCTTGCGGATTACATATTGTGGAATTCATTCTGGAAGTTTCTTAAATTTTGCTCCTGGAAACACTCTAGATGTTTTTTTTTCTAACCATTTAACATAAATTGTTTTACCTTTATTGGGCACAAGATAGTAGAACCGTTACTTTTTATTTATTGGCGTAGTGAGCTGAAGAGTTGTTTTAGTAGAAATGAAGCACACCTTTAAACATTTCAGAAAGACAATATGCAGGAAGAAACGAGCATTCGAATCATATCGGAGGATAAATAGTATTCACCAGCAGCTTGCTGAGGGATATTTCATTAGTATATATGGAGGAGTATCCTGAAACTACGTTACTTTAGGGGGTGGCCAAAATGTTCGGGATAGGCAACTTTTTTTTCTCTCACAAAATTTTCAACATGCTATAACTTTTCATAAAGTGCATCAATACTCAAATTTTGACTGTTTGTCAACCTATTATATGTGCATCATTGGTACAAATTTGAGCTCGATTGGTTAATCTTTCGCAAAGCTAGAACCGTTCTCGTATAACACCATTTTTTAGACAACTAATTTTTGAACTGCCATATCTAGGAAACCAGTGAACCGAATTGAATGATTTTTTTAACTTTTATCAACAATATATTCATACTTGATACGACGTTATAAAATGTATTTTTAATTTCCCACGAGGTTTTTCTCATTTTCACCCATATAGAGGAAAATAAGTCAAATTTACAATATTGCTGTGTGCGTTCAAGATGCAAACGGTGCCCAAATGCGCTTCAAACGCGGTAACACATGTTACCAAAGGCAACGTAGCAACCATAGCCAATATCACCGCCTCCCTAGGATGCGAAAGCTCCCACTGACATCGGGTTACTTGTTAGAAAGTCTTACCGCATTTGGTGCTCCCGCATTTGATAATTGCAATTTGAATGCACACAGCAATACCTCACAAAAATTACTAAATGTATTCATCCTTCAATACAAATTGGCTCTTATATATCTTAATATAGAAATCTTGAGAACAAAAGTAGAAAATCTTTAGATATCAAAACTTAAATTTAATGACAATGATATAAAAAACTTTCGATTTTTTCGAGAAAGATCTAAAAAATGTCTTTCATAACTTTTTACAACTTTTAAAAAGTACCTATAGACTGTTCCAGAAATTATAAGCACACTCACGCATAGCGAGAAAATAATGATTTTCTCAACAAACAGCTATGTTTAAATTTTTGTATTTTTATTTAAAGCATATCTGTAATGAATTTATACATTAAAACGAGTTTTTATATCCATAATGTTAATTACAAAAAAAAATTACTTTTTAACTCTTTGCACAAACCACTTTTTTATATTTATGCTGATTTCATGTACTGTAAGCTATTTTTTCCTAATTTTTTCACAGGATCATTTCAAAAACATGTTTCTTTAGATACTTGATTGAAGTGTAGAATTAGCTTAAGGACAAGGTATTTGGAGTACATAGCTCAAAATTTCTAGAGCACCGTTTTTTAGAACCGTTGAACGGATTTGGATGAAAATGCATCACGCTAATTGTTCAGTGGTTGTCAACAGCGTGATGCATTTTAATCCAAATCCGTTCAACGGTTCTAAAAAACGGTGCTCTAGAAATTTTGAGCAATGTACTCCAAATACCTTGTCCTTAAGTTAAAATATACAATAAAAAAAAATAAAAGAAAAGATACTTGATTGGCGTTTTTACGGAAATAATATATTGACTGTGCTTTCTTATTTTTTTTTTTACCGAAATGAGTCCACAGATTTTGGAATTTTTAAACATGTTCCTACGACAACAAAAATGCACTTTACGCATAATGAAGCTTAGGCATTGCTTTTACTTATGCTTAAATAAAATTGTAGTTTTACACATGCTATAGTATGAATTTTGCTAGTTGTTTCGATGGATTGAAGTTTCAGGTCCAAAGGTCTATATATGAAACTACAACTAATGATAGATACGTCTATTGACATTCACGAATGTATTTTTTTAGAATCCACGAAAATGTAACGAGCTGTGTGTAAACCGAAAATTTTTTTTTATGAGAGTGGGACTGTCAATGTCTGCGAGACAATTCGTAGAGGAGTTCATAGAAAAATCCATTGAGAAATTTCTAGAGGAAATTCTGGAGAAATTCCAAGAAGAACCCTTGGAGAAATAACTCGAAGAATGTCTAAAAGTATCCCCGAAGATTTTTTTGAATATATTCTATGAAGAACCTGAAGTAGCTTCTGAAGAAATCACTGAAAGAGATCCTAGAAAATCTCTTTAAAAAAATGTGGAGAAATTCCAGGGAAAAAATCTTTGGGAAATTTCTGAAAGAATTCCTCTGAGAATTCCTGGAGGAATTTCTTTAAAAAAAAATACTAGATAAATAAATGAAGGAATACCTGGAGGAACCTCTGCAGGAATACCTGCAAAAACCTGCAGGAATACGCAGAGGAATTTCTGGAGGGATATTTCTGGAGGGATCCCTGCCTGGAGAACTTCAGACAAGAATGTGAATTAATTAACATGGAATTCTCTATGAAAATTTTGGCGGGAATCTCTGGAGAAATTCCTGAAGGTATCTCTGGAGACGTTTCTACAATAAGCTTTGTAGAAATTCCTGCAAAAATCTCTGAGCTCCTGTAGAAAATTTTTGAGAAATCCCTGAAGGAATTCTTAGAAACGAGCTTGGGGGAATTTTTGGAAGAGTTTCTAAAAGACTTCCTCGAATATATTTTGTTTGAATTCTTGATGATATCACTGAAGGAATTCCCGAAGGTATTTCTACAGTAATCCCTAAAGAACACTTGGAAGACCTGGCGATACCTTTGGAGAAATTTCTAGGAAATTTTCTTGTGAAAATTTCAGGAAGGCACATTGGAGAAATTCCAATAAATACACCCTCGGATTTTCTTAAGAAGTTTCTGTAGGAATTCCTGAAATAATTTGAAGAAAATTCTTAATAAATACCATAAGGAATTCATACAGCGTTACCTGGACGAATGACTGGAAAAAAAATCCGTAAACTCCAGGGACGGTTCTTGGAGGAATTCTTGGAATAAAAGATCCCCGTACAAATTTTAGAAGGAATTCCAGGAAGGATTCCAAAAAGAAGACATGGAGAAATTCTTAAGTAATTCTTAAATGCTCGTAACGAATTTCGGAAAACCTGGAACTTCTAGATACAGGATTTCTTGAGAAATTTCTTTAGAGATTCGTGGACAAAAACGTCTAAAGTAGGGAACCGAGCCACATGGGCAGTCGCTTCTATTTTTGGGTACACTCCGCTATAAATCAGTCAATTTTGAACCAAATTGACACAATTTTTCGAACGCTGTGAGATATGTATAATATATAGCCGTGTACAAAATTTCAAGTCAATTGGTTCAAAATTGACTGAGTTATAGCGGAGAAGAGCCCAAAATAGAAGCCACTGCCCAAGTGGCTTGGTACCTTAATCTCTGGGTTAGTTTTCGGGAGAAATAATTCTCAGAGGAATTCTAGAAGGAATCTTCGAAGAAATGTCTGAAGGAACTCCTGCAGAATTTTCTATGAAAATAAATGCCTTGAAAAATACCTGAAAGTACTCCTGGAGGTATTTGTGGAGTATTGTCTTGAAAAACTTCTTGACATATTCAGGTGTAATTCTTGGAGAAATTTCTGAAAAATTTCAAAAAGGCATGGAAGAATTCTGTAGTAATTTGTTGAGGAATTTTTGCAAGAATCCTTGTATGTAAAAATTACAGAAGAATGCTGAAAACAGTCTTGCGTGAGGACATTTTTGAACAAATTTCAGAATACACTGAAGTTTTTTTTACGCGGTGCGCGTAAAAAAACCCGCGTTTTTTTTCACGAAACCCGAATAAAATAGTCAGGTTCACATTTACCGTAACTAACTTCCTTTGATCAACAAACTCTTGGAGAATCCCTTGGAGGAATTTCTAGTAGTATTTCGTGATGAATTTTCAGAGAAATCCTTGATAAAAACAAGAAACCCTGAAAAAAAACTTCAAGAAGGAATTTCTTCAGAAAATCTCTGGAAGAGTTTCTAAGAAAAATCCTCAGAGGAATCCTCGATGACACTTCTGGAGGAATCACCAGAGGAATTCCTCCAATAATCTCTCTAGGAATGTCTGAAGTAACTCTTGCAGAAATTTCGTAAGTAATTCCTGCAAAAAACTGTGGAAGAATTTCTACCAGAATCTGTGAAGGAATTCTTGCAGGAATCGCACTGTTTAAACCAATTCCTGGAGAAATTTTCAACTCCGTACATGGCAAGTAAATGTATTCTAAAGGATATTCTGTGGGATTTTTTGTGCAAATCATAAAAGAAATTCGTGCAAGGTCATTCTTTCTGCAATAGTTTCCAAAAAAAATGGCATGGATTTTTTTAAATTATTATTTGTGCAGTATTCCTAAGGAAATTGTTGGAGAAATATGGAATCTCCATCTACAGATAGAATCTATTTTTATTGAAATTTCATGATTTAACCATTCCAAACCAATTGCACAAACTTCCAAAATGAAGGAGAACGTGCCTCTGGAGCCGACCTACTGATGTAGATATCAATAGAAATTTCATGAAGATGAAGATGCATGCCAGGGTTCGACCTCAGACCTCAGGCATCCCAAAAATTATTGATTGGAATCATAAATTCAAAACAATGTACACTAAATTCTGTTTTTACGCGAATGATGCGTTCGCGCAAAAAAAGATCGTGTAAAAAAAGTTCGCGTAACTTCGAGAAATCGCGCAAAAAAAATCCAAAGGAAATTTTTTTTACGCGATTTGTTCTCCGCAAATGACCAAAATCGCGTAAAAAAAAGTCGCGTAACTTCGAGAAAATCGCGTAAAAAAAGTCGTGCAAAAAAAAAATCGCGTAAAAAAAGTCGTGTAAAAAAAGAATTCAGTGTATGCGCAATTTGTGCATCCATTCAACTCACCTACTATCCCAAACCGTTGGCAAATATTTGAACATTTCGCATGCATTGATATTGGTTTTCTGTAACAGCCCTGTAGGTGATTTAAGTCTGTCTAAGCAAAACCATGAAACAGGACACGGTTGTTTGCCGCGGAAACATATCTGTCTCTCAAGGTTGAGTTCATGTCGATTCCTCAAAGAAATAATAAGAGCTGCGATGTGTAGATGTGACACTTGCGACTGTTTGTTAGTTTTGTTTTATATAAAACTTAAAAAAAAAACAAAAATAAGATATTCAAAATTTCAGAAAAGTGGCAAAAATATATTTTAATTTATTGTTTTTTAATCTAAACAAATCGTAATATTTGAAAACTTTGTAAAATTATGATATTGTTTAACATTTCCCAACTTTTTTAAAATTATTATTTTTTATCAAGTTCTGAAAGTTTTGTTTTAATTTTTACCAACTCCTGTGAAATAGAGCAACACCAAACTTCTTTCTTCCGCAGCTTCTTTTTCTTAAGAGTTTTTAAGCGGATGAAATGCTTCTCTCTGGTTCGGGCTGGTTGCCAATTTTCATCATTATCATTATCGATGTGGAAAGCATCTCGCCCCGCACAAGAATGCGCCCATAATGAACATTATTGTGCGTACAACCACCACCCAAAGCCGGTAAAACCATTTGCTTGCTCTTCTTACTCATTCGGCGCGGGCGGGTTGAACTGGAGCTCGGTTTCCGCTTCGGTTCGTTCCTTGTCGCGGTTGTTTTTGCCTAAGCCGAGAAGATGAAATTGACAATCCCCCGTCCGTGGATGGAGTTTTGATGCTAACAGGATTGTGGGGCTCACGAGCTCTCTGTGGCTCTGTTTTATGCTTTATGGTCGCGCACCGAATTAACCGGAATGGAAAATTTTCGAAGTAGGAGGCTTATGAATTTTTGTGCCAATTTATTGCTGCCCAACAAAGTTTGTGGCTGTTCGTGGTAAATGTTGAGCTGTGAATTGTAGACTGTCCATTTTACAGGATAAATTACATCAGTTTAATGTAATAAGCCAAAATCGCCAACCGACGTTTGATGTGAGTGAACGAGTACATAAGTCATTTTCAGCTTTGTATAGTTTCTGAATAATGCATTATGAGCCCTTGGAAATGCGGGTTGCATTTTAATAATTCAAGCCTAACTTTACCAAACATCGTATGTAACATATGTAAACAAAAAAAAAAGATTTTTACATGAGGCGCTGAATTTCATTAAGGGCTACTTGTATCACTCATCTTTGGGGTTAAATTGTTAAAAAAATACCCGGATTTTTCACGTTTCAGAAATGGTCAATGTATGAGTTGCTATGGAAACAGCGAACTTCCCTTTCGATTTTCTCCGTTCGTAGATTTTGTCAGATACGGTGTTTGGTAAAGTTAGGCTTGAATTGTTAAATAAAACTGGTACTGAAATCTTCGAACAGACGTATCGTGATTTTATCTGTGAGTATAAATGTAGGTATGCACGTTTCTGTGATATTTTGTAATTGCAATCCTTCGATATATTTCCCTCATAAGGTAGACTTCAGTAAACATCCCATTGAAAACTTTAAAATATGAAACCCTCCATCTTGTCAGTGCATTATTGATTGATGGTCTCTACAAGTGTTTCCCACTGCGTCAGCTTCTCCTCGTTCGGACAATGCTCCTCATCCTCGACCCCATTCCCCAGAGAATGCCATTAATCTACTACACGCTCTTACGGCCATGGCCAGGCCATGTCTAAAACGTCTCTGACGTTCATTATTGGCAAATCACTTGCGAAAAAAAACAACATCCGCTCTCGAATCCCCATGATACAAACGCAGACAACGACACCTACCCAACCGAATTGGCTACGGGAAAAATCAAAACCAATAGCCATATTTCCTGCTCCGGCGAATCATCGAAACTCGGCGGTAACCAGCGATGCCAGATGATTTTCTGTATCACTTGTTCAAAAATCTGTATCCCATACAAAATTTAGGCCAAAAATCTGTATCCTATACAAATGGAAAATCTGTAGTTCATATAAATGCAATCTGTACAGATGCTCAAAAATCTGTATAATACAGATAAATCTTTATACAGGGTGTTAGGTTCCTGAGTGCAAACTTTTTAAAGGGTGATAGAGGACCATAAATGGAGAAAAAAATTGTTCTACGCATATGATCAAATCTCAATCGTTACGTAGTTATTGAACTTCCCATGTTTATGACTCTTATTGCCTTAACTGGCAATAACTTGAAAATGGTCAAACTTATCAAAGTTTTTTTACCCTTATTCGAAAGATTATTGAATTTTCTAACAAATGGCATCTTTGAATCGATTGGTTTATTTAAATAACTAAGTTTTCTAGAGCAAAATAGCTAAAAATAGTGAATTTTTATTGGTTTTTGTCAATTATCTTTGAAACATGCGTAATAAATTAAAATTCTTTCTTTGGCAAAGTTGTGGCTCCTGTTACACTCTACAATTTGTTCTGTGACACCAAACTTCTATCTGTTATCGTTTTGTTGCAATTTCGATTTTACATCGCATTTCAGATCATAAATTTGCAACTGTCATGGAAAGCACTTTTTTGCGCATTGTGCCGCACATTTAAATCAAAATTGCAAGAAAACGATAAGAGCTAGAAGTTTAGTGTCAAAGAACAAATTGTAGAGTGTAACAGGAACCACAACTTTGCCAAAGAAAGAATTTCAATTTATTACGCATGTTTCAAAGATAATTGACAAAAACCAATAAAAATACACTATTTTTAGTTATTTTGCTCTAGAAAACTTAGTTATTTAACTAAACCAATCGATTCAAAGATGCCATTTGTTAGAAAATTCAATAATCTTTCGAATAAGGGTAGAAAAACTTCAATAAATTTGACCATTTTCCAGATATTGCCAGTTAAGGCAAAAAGAGTCATAAACATGGGAAGTTCAATAACTACGTAACGGTTGAGATTTGACCATATGCGTAGAACAATTTTTTTCTCCATTTATGGTCCTCTATCACCCTTTAAAAAGTTTGCACTCAGGAACCTAACACCCTGTATATGGCATCCCTGGTGATAACTCACTAAACTGATTTCGAAAAAAATGAGTCCACTTTCAAAAATCTGAACTCTGTTTGACTGCAACCGAATAGTTCAGAGGATTTTGGAACTGTCGAACTAATAAGCTATTTTTGGCAGATATTCATTTTATTATTTTCTTTTTTTTTAACTATTTATGTTTATATATTTGTTGGATAATTCCCAATGACATTCCCTGAAGAGAAAAAAGAATATTATTAATAGATTGTCTGGAAAACCGCTCCGCCAATTGTTCCATATAACACAAAATCTTTTTTTTATTAAAATGAAAATCGAGCTTGGAATAAACCAAAATTACAATAGTTTTAAATTTTTTTTTAAATAACAAGAATTATAAAAAAAAACTTCAGCCATTTCTGTTGAAAGTTTGAACTTCCTGGAACTTCATTGTTTATTCTATTAAATAACAGGTTAATTCTCCAGTATTTATCATTACTCTCCTGAAGTTCTTTAGAAAATTTCTTTGGCGTTTTCCTCCGACAATATCTTTGATCACCTCCGCTTTGATATTTTACGCCTTTTCTTCAGAAATTTATTTGACCATTCCTCTAAAAATGTTTTTGTCAATACCTCAGCAATTCCACAAAAAATTACTACGGTGATGCCAATGTCAGCTATTAACGATATTTCAACCCTAGACTAGCTCTTCAGTTAAGGGTTACTTCCCTACTGAAAAAATATATGTATATTTGGTGAGGTAGTCGAAAGCTGAGACGAGACTCGCGAAGACGGTCTTCTTTTTCTCCACTTTGTTATTTTTTTCTTCTTCCTATCTGTGTTGACATTATGTTTTGGGCTGGTGGTTCAAACACGTACGTGACCGCATTACCTCACATGCAGTGTGACTGAATCCCATTCACGCACAAAATCATGTTGAGGTGAAATTTTGCCCCGCCAACAATCGCCAAGCAAAGTTATCATTGGAATATTTTGTTTTCAATTTATTTTTGACAGTACAGGAGAAAAAAATGCTGCTCGGAGTGAATTTTGGCTTCAGAATTTATCTCGGATAGCAATACTTTCCTCGTTTTAGGTAACGTAATCAAACGGGCTACAACTGACAGCTCAGTTGGGCTGCACTTGACGTTGCTTTTTTTCCTCTTCGCGAGTCTCGTCTCAGGTCGAAAGTAGTTTTCGATCCCAGTTACTGGGCATGAAAGTCACAAGCTTTAACCACTGGTTAGTGCTTTAATCGCTGCACAGGATTTGCAACGTTAATCGCTTCATCAAACATTTTATTTTATTCAATATTAGTATGTAATTTACAACATGTTTGCATTGAGTTTTAAAAAAAAATCCGTCATAATTTGGGCACTTATTTGTTTGGACTATTTTTAACTTCTTGCAATTCGTGCACTACAAATACGTTGACCGAATTTCAAGAGTCTATCTTAGCTGAATCTTGAATAATGTCAGTGGCAATTCTACCAAGAATGATATTCCTTATACCTGAAAATATTTCTTTGTCATTTTTGTTTTCAAGAATTCACGCAGTATGTGTTCTGAAAATACCTCCATCATTTTTTGGGACGTTCAGTAGTTCACCCAGGGATTGCTCCACAAAAATCCTCCAGGATACCTACCTTGATACCTTGTTGGCTACAAAGTAACTTTACTCCAACGCCAAGCGTATAGTAGAGCACCATCTTCGTCGTTCTTGGGTGATGTTCCTCCAGTTTCCCCGATCGTGTAGGGATCGTAGATTTTCTCCAACCGCGTGCAGCCAGCGAGTTCGCGGCCACCCACGAAGTCGCCTACCTCTACCGGGTTCTCTACTGAATATTGTTTTCGCTATTCTTTCTTCCGACATTCGCACTACGTGTCCAGCCCACTGAAGTCTGCCGTATTTTATACGTTTCACAATATTCGCATCTTTGTACACTTGGTACAACTCGTGATTCATGCGTCTGCGCCACACTCCATTTTCTTGTTTCCCACCGAGAATTGTCCGCAGCACTTTGCGCTCAAAAACTTCAAAAGCTTTCCGCTCTACCTTCTTTAACGTCCACGCTTTGTGACCGTAGAGGGCAACCGGAAGAATAAGCGTCTTATACAGAGCGAATTTTGTTTGCGTTTGCAAGTTACGGGACCTAAGCTGGCTACGCAATCCGTAAAAGGCCCTATTCGCAGCAGCAATACGCCTTTTTACTTCACGGGAAACATCATTGTAACATGTCACAAGTGTTCCAAGATAAACAAATTCTTCAACAACTTCAAACACATCCCCATCAATCACTACCTCAGCACTAACACCACTAGGCCTGCTTCTGTCTCTACCCGCTATCATGCACTTCGTCTTGGTAGAGTTAATCGTCAAGCCAATCCTCGCTGTCTCTCTCTTCAGAGGAGCATTAGCTTTCTCCACTGCCCTACGATCGATGCCGATGAGATCAATATCGTCCGCAAAACCGAGGAGCATGTGCGACTGTGTGATGATAGAGCCATTCCTGACCTCTTAATTGCTCCTTCGAGTGCAATGTTGAACAATAAATGTGAAAGAGCATCCCCCTGCTTCAATCCATCCAAGGTCACAAACGACGTAGACACTTCGTCCGCGATCCGAATACTAGATTTTTAACCATCCAGCGTTGCGCGTATCAGCCTAATTGGTTTCGCCGGAAAACAATGTTCTGACATTATTTGCCAAATTTCTTTTCACTGAATCGTACGCTGCTTTGAAATCAATGAACAGATGGTGAGTCTGCAAGTTATATTCCCGAAATTTATCTAGGAACATCCGCAGGATAAACATTTGATCCGTCGTTAATCGGCCCTCACGAAAACCAACCTGGTATTCGCCGACGAAGGACTCCTCAAGAGGACGCAGTCTGTTGAACAGGACACGCGACAGTATCTTATACGCCGAATTTAAAAGGGTAATCCCTCTGTAATTGGCACACTCCAATCTGTGCCCTTTCTTGTAGATTGGGCATATGAGGCCATCCAACCAGCTGGTGGGCAATTCTTCATCCTCCCAAATCTTTATAATAATCTGATGGATTGATTGATGTAGCTGCTCGCTTCCGTGCTTAAGAAGTTCGACCCGGATCTGTTTTTCAGCTCCTTAAGGGTCTTTTTAACCTCATCCAGTGTTGATGATTCCACTGCTTGACCGTCATCCATTATGTTAATCCTGTTCCTGGGTGCTCCTTCGCTACTACCACTCAACAAATCTTCGAAGTGCTCCTTCCACCTGGCTGCCACCATTATTGTTTTGTCTGTCAGCAAATTTCCTTCCCGGTCACTGCACATGGCGGGCACCGGCGCTGTCTTGTTCCGCGCGCCATTGACAGTTGCATAAAACCTCCGCATATCGTTCCTGTCCATACTTTCCTGCGCTTCAGAAATATCACTCTCTTCGTGTTGCCGTTTTTTCTTCGGTGGATTCGTGTCTCTTCTGCTCTTGCCACCCTGTACCGCTCCCTGTTCTGCCGGGTACCGGCCACTAGCCTTCGACTTCTGGCGGCATTCTTTTCGTTTATCACTCGTTGGCAGTCCTCGTCAAACCTACCATTACGTTGGCGTCGCTGAGCGGTACCTATCACCTCTTGCGCTGTTGTTGTCACTGCTTCGTAGATAACTCCCCATAAGCTGTTGACATCTCCAGATCCGTTGGTCTCTCCTATCCTCTCGTCTAGCTTCTGATGGTACTGTGCAGCAATCCCTTCGGCTGACAAGCGCTGGATATTGAAACGCATCGTCCTGTTGTTTCTTGAACTCGTGACGCTGGATAATCGCGCCCGAATTTTTGCGGCTACATGATCCGAGTCAATGTTCGTTCCTCTGTAGGACCTCACATCTATGACGTCCGAAAAATGTCGCCCGTCGACCAGCACGTGGTCTATCTGGGAGCAAGTGTCACCACTCGTGTGTCGCCAGGTCTGTTTTCGGATATTTTTACGTGCGAAGTAGGTACTGCTGATTGCCATCCTTCTAGCAGCAGCGAATATCACAAGGCGCAGACCATTATCGTTGGTAACAGAATGAAGGCTTTCCTTTCCAATGACATGCCGAAAGAAACTTTCTCTGCCGATCTGCGCATTTGCATCTCCGATGACTATTTTGACATCTTGTTTTGGGCAGTTCTGGATATCCACCAGAAAATTGTACAGAGATTGCTACTGAAACTGATTTGTGGGTCCCTACAGAAACCACTTTATTTTTCACAATAACGCCCTCTGCGAAAACTCCTCCAGGAAATCATTCAGAAAATTTTCCAGTAACGCTTTCAAAGAATTTCATTACTTTTTCTGAAGCTTTCTTTTAATATTTGACCAGGAGCTCCTAAGGACAGTTTTTTTTCTGAAACATCTTGAACGATATTCTTTATAACATCATTATGGACTTTCTTTAACCTTCCGTAACTCGCGCGGTTGGCCACCACCGCAAGCACCACGATAATGCTGAGCACAAAAAGCGAGATTTTTTTAAAGTGTTGTACAAAATACAACAGCCATTTCTTGAACTTTCTTCATATTTTCTTCCGTATTCTCCTTGTCTTCTCTTATTTCTTCGCAAATATCAGGTATTCTTAAAGTGCTTCCTATAAATATATGCGTCAGAAGAAGTACCTGTTGTGATGGTTGGAACACTTGACTACCACGCCAAGGACCTGGGATCGAATCCCACTTCCGACAAACTCTCAAGATTAACTAGCTCCGGGCAAAACTATCATCCTCGTGCTCATCATTCTACCGTGTACAGGGTAGAAATGTCGCATATAAATAGTACTATCAGATAAAACTTTCATGGTTGAAAATGAAAAACTGTTCATGTATTTTCTATGGCTTTATTGGTCATTTTCTACTCAGAGTGTAAGGTATGGATCTTTACTCAGAAGAATCCATCGAAGCATGTTTGAAAATAAGTATGACATTATTTTAAAATAAAATCTGAGAATAATATTGACCGGAATTCGTCAAGCAAATCCCTTAAAAAAATTCCAAAGGACTTCCAGAAGAAAAAACTAAAATTGTTCCATAAAGGCAAATTTTCGATTTTTTTCCATGAACAGTCAACCTGCATTTTCAAGTTCATCACAAAAACGTTAAAATATTTTCATAAAAGCACAGTGTATGATGAAGCAAAAATTTCGGATGACAATCCTGAAGCAGTTGAACAAACATTTTGTTTTAATTCTTGAAAAAAAAAAAATGAAATTAGCTTTTCGTAACAAATTCTTATAAAAAACTTAACTCCTAAATTTCTTATCGTAATCTTGGAAGGAAGTTCTCGAAAGAATTCCTAAGAAATAGATTTCTGGTTAAATTTTGGAAAATTGTCCAGAGAAATTTTCAAAAAGCTCTTGAAATTCGAGGGTTCATTCTGAAGGAATCACATATGTAATGTCTATTGGAATTCATGAAGGGAGCCATGAAGCAATTGATATAGGAATAAGTTTGTGGAGCATTGCTTGCAATCATTTCTGAAGGAGGTCCTAGAAGTTCCTGCATTCATACAAGAGCTTTTGGATACTTTGGGATTATCCGCGATGGATTTCGTGAAAAAAATACCTGGAAGAGATTCATCAAGCTATTTCGTAACGAACTTCTGATAGGCTTCGCAGAGCAATCCGTAAGTCAATTTCTAAAAAAATCAAAATCAGCGAAAGCTACTGAAAAATCCGGAATGGCTACAAAGATTCCTGTCAATTTTATTTATGCGATCCGTATATGAGCCCCTGAAATTGCTTCTTAAAATGTATCTTTCAGAAGGAATCCCTGGAAAAGATTCCTGAAGCAAACACAGGAATCCCTAGATAAATTTCTCAAGCAATTTGTGTAAGAGCCTGGAAAGCAATTACTGTTTGAATCACTGCCAAAACGACCAGCTAAAAGGTTGTCTGTAGGAACCCAGAAATATTGGAGAAATTCAAGAAATTTCTAGAAGAACTCCGAGAAGAATTCGTTGAAGTACTCCGATTGAAAGGGAAGTAAGGAATGAATATTTAGATTTGAGAACAGTTTTCAATACCATGTAATTGATGTTTATGGAACATCTTCTTCAGTTTTTTTTTTCAAAATAAAAAAAAACTGATTATATATTGATTCTTATATAAGCTAAGTTATCCATCATTTCGCCTTGTATCATTTACAGGGGATGGCCAAAATGTTTGGGATAGGCAACTTTTTTTTCTCTCACAAAAAGTTCAACATGCTATAACTTTTCATAGAGCGCATCACAAAATCTCAAATTTTGACTGTTTGTCAACCTATTATATATGCATCATTGGTACAAATTTGGGCTCGATTGATTAATATTTCGCAAAGTTAGAACCGTTCAGGTAAAACACTATTTTTTAGACAACTCATTTTTGAGCTGTCATATCTCGGAAACTAGTAAACCGAATTGAATGAAATTTTGAACGTACACTATCAATATGTAAATGCTTCATAAACTATTAAAACATAGATACTTTTTAATCGTTGAAAAAAAGTTATCATGGATTGACACTTTTGGGATTTTTCTCGAAAAAATGTATTTTTTTTACATCAATGTCAATAAATTTTAGTGTTGATAGCCAAAGATTTTCCACTTCTGTTCTCAAGTTATCTCTAATCAGATATATTAGAGCCCATTTAGATTGAAGGAAGAACACATTTAGTTATTTTAGTGTGGTATTGTAAGTTTGACTAATTTTCCTCTATATGGGTAAAAATTTCAACCCGGTATAACTTAATTCGCCGTGAGAAAATATTACTTTTTATAACGTCGTTTTAAGTATCAATATATTATTGATAAACGTTAAAAAAATCATTCAATTCGGTTCACTGGTTTCCAAGATATGACAGCTCAAAAATTAGTTGTCTAAATAATAGTGTTTTACCTGAACGGTTCTAACTTCGCGAAAAATCAATCAATCGAGCCCAAATTTGTACCAATGATGCACATATAAAAGGTTAACAAACAGTCAAAATTTGAGATTTTTTGATGCACTCTAGGAAAAGTTACAGCATGTTGATTTTTTTGTGGGAGAAAAAAAGTTGCCCATCCCAAACATTTTGGCCATCCCCTGTAGAAGTACTTCTGGCAGTTTCGTCAAATCGTTTGTTCAAAATTCTACCACAATTTCCAAAAAAACTTATCCAGAATTCGTTACATGTGATTCAATTCTACTAAAATAAAAAAAAAAATCCATTGGATATTTTGCCTTGAGGCGAAATTGGATGCATTTCTTAATTTTTTGATTGTTGATTTTTTTTATTTAATAACGGAACAATATTTCCCAAATTTTGTTTAAAAATGATTTGTGTAAAACTGAAACACATTTTCCACCAGAAATTAAGAAAGGATACCTTGGCCGTTCCTCTAACTGTGTATGGAAGCTGATTTCGCAGATATTATTCCGTTATTAAAAAAAAACAAAACATGGGCAGAATGCTTTTTGTTTCATTTAAATCTCATCCAGAAATTTGATCGCGAACTTCGTTTTGGATTAAAAAAAAACTAGTTTTTGGCTGAATTCAACCAGAAATTATGCGATTAACACCCCTAAATGTTGGAACTATTTTATTCAATAAATTATTGTTCGAAGCTGATTGAAAGTTGAATTTTCAAAAGTTTCTAAGTACGGATTCAAATGACATGAAAAGAAAAACTTTGAGTTTGAGTTGAACTTTCGAGTATTAAAATGGTGCTTTCACTTTAAGTGAAAATCTTTTTCAATTATTAATCTTTTTTTTATGAATCTCTCTTAAATATTTTTTTGAATAAACTTGTAGAACTTTAAATTTTTCCAAAGTCAACTCATTTAGGATTTTGTTCATTTTTTTTTTACAAAAAAAAAACAAATAACTTTAGGGTCCGATAACTTTTGAACCGCTTGACCAATTTAAAATCTTTTTGCGTGCTTTTGAAGATATTTTTGTTGCCTAAGAATGTTGTGAATAAACTATGTATATCTTTAAAAGTGGTTTCAACATGGATAAATTTTTTACAAGAAAAATAAGAAATTTGGCAAAATTCTGATAGTTTGCATGCATAGTTTCGGACTTAAAGTGAAAAATGTAATCTTAATAATCATATGGAAGCCTTAAACTTCTATTTTTGGAGTGTTCTGACTTAAAAAATATGTTCATGTTTTAAATAAAAATGAAAACTTTAACAAATAGTTTGTTCAGTACATTTGTAGGCACCCGAAATGTCTACAAAAGCACGCTAAAAGATTTGAAATTGGTCCAGCTTTTCAAAAGTTATTGGACCCTGATTTTTTTTTATAAAATGAAGAAAAAATAAAAGAAATTCTAAAAAACTCATATTTTGAAAAAAAAATGATGTTCTACAAGTATTAATTAGAAGAAATATAAGAAAATACAAGAAATACAAGAAAATTTATTAGCGAGAGATTCATGAAAAAAATTGAAAATCGGTTGAAAATTGAAAAAGTTATGGCACTTAAAGTGAAAGCACCTTTTTATTATACTCGAAAGTCCAACTTAGAGGCGTTTGCGCCACCTCTAAATCTCAATATTTTTGGCTCAAACTCAGAGGTTTCTCTTTTTATGTCATTTGAATCCAGAAGAGCTTACGAATGCCAGGTTTCAACAACTTCTCTAAAATAAGCCGCAGCCTAGAGTAGAGTGGTGCAACGTACCTACGCTATTGAGAGATGTGTTAAAAGGAATCAGTAATTGTAGTGTATCAGCGATCGAAGAAACTCGCGCCTTCAAATCGGACAATTCTACGCGAAGAAAACTGGAATTTTCCGATGTTGATGATGTTCTGAGTAAGCTTTTCCATTTAGGTTTTTCTTCAACTGATATGGAAATAAAAAAAATCTGGAGCACCGATTTTTTTTGCACTTTCAATGAACTTTTGAAAAAAAATACTGAGACTATTTTTTGCTAAAATTTTCTCCAGAAATAAAGAGCAGAGCTCCACCAGGGAGTTCTTTATAAATAAAGGCAGACATCTCCCAAAGGGTTGTGTTTGGAAATTCACCAGACATTTTTCAAGAATCACGATAGAGATGTCCCCATGTCGTTTTTCGAGGTTCGTCTTCAAATTCTTCAGAGAGAATGCAACTGAATTTATCATTTTTTTTTTCATTCATTCCCCACGCTCTCCTTCAAGGGTATTCTGTTTTAAGTTTATTAGAGGGAATCAAAGAGCTTCGAGCACTCTTTCAATGGAGCAGTCATTTTGCAAGTAAGTTCTACTTATGAGGACTCCAAGCTGCTTTTTAAAAGTAAATTAACAAAAAAATCCTTCAAATATTTCATCTGCAATTGATCTAAAGAATCAACAGCGTTTTCATTGATTGGTTTTAAGCAGACAAGTCTGTTTAATAGAAAAGCATTGTTATTTAGTTGTTTAAATATTATGGAAAAACATATACTGTTAACAGTGTTGTTTTATTTTTTTTTCTGTGTTAATACTTAAACTATTGAATTTAGTTTACCGTCTGCACTCTGCGGACATATTATTCTGTAAATCAGTGTAGTTATAGGTGAGTAGGTGGCTAGTAAGATGCGCGCCATCAGAGCACTGAGATGCTTCCGCAAAAGCCGCTGCTACTGGGAATCGTCACACCGCGTGAGTTATGGCCGTGCGCCTCAGGGAATGGGACTTATTTTTAGAACTCGGAAAAAAAAACAGCGGCCGCGGCAGCGTGCAAAAACCAAAACCGATAGGTCTTTTCCCAGCCATTATACAGTAGTAGGTACGAAGGCAGTAGGTAAAACGGGTAAAACACATGCTTCACATACACTCACGGACCGAGCGGCCTCTCTATTTTTAAGAAACGTGTGCGCCTCTAAAGTGTTTTTATTGGTGCCACGAAGTGTAGCAGAACCTACGGCTTGAATGTTGCACGCGGCAAGTTACGGTGACCGTCCGGTCTGGTGCGTGTAACCGGCTTACATTTGGGCTGGCTTTTGGGTGTTTTGCACGATCGGTTAGGATTTTGCGGTAGACATATGCTGGTACAAGCCCACGGAAAGCGTGTGGGTGGTTGTTATTGATGTGTGTAGACGGCAAAGACTTACGCGGAAAACAGCAGAGTGTGAAATTTCATGTGTTGATCAAGAACAACCAATGACGTACGATGTTGATCGTTCGTTTTGGAAAACAAGTTAGGGAACTGAGCCGAGTAATCTTTCCATTACACTGAGTAGCTTAATGGCTTAGCGGTTTTGAAGCTCGTCTATCCCCCACCCCCTCAAAACCTCTCCATTGAGCGCAATCCTGCTCAACAATGTTGAACTCGATTCGCAATCGTCAAATCATCAAATACATCTAGCTAGAGTATTGACTGTATTATTTATCTTTATCTATAAGCGTTTTGTACTTAATTTTCTTTTTGCTAATCGATTCTCACACCAAATACTATCCTCTATTTTCAGGTAAGCACTCCCGCTGCATATATTTTGTATCCCACCATCATGGAAGGTAAAAAAATACTTGTTTCCGGTATCTGAGCAAGTTACAAAGTATATGGAATATAAAAAGTTTTACGCCCGTAATTCTTACCCAGTGGTGTCATCGAGGTTACTCCAAGTTACTCAGTGAGTAACCAGCTCTTGAGGTCAAACAAAAAAAAACTAACTCCCAGTATGAGCACCCTTTCAAACATAAGAAGAACATCCTATGTTTTTTTATTTTTTTTTTGTGCTACCATACATGTAATAAAAAAGCTTCTTTGAAAAAAGAATTTTCTTTGATGAAGAATTATGATATCATTTTTTTTTTTGCGTGCGCTCCCATTCCTCACGAAGAATGCGTAAGAAAAAAAACAGCTTTATGATTTTGGAGAAGCGGAAGATACTCTTATATTATACTTAGTGATTGCTCAAGTGATCTTTTTTTGTTACAAAATTGTTTGCGGCGCCATAAACAAATATAAAAACAAGTTACCTGTACCATTTTCAAAATGTTGTGCTTCCCCGATTTGTATGAATAGTCACCTTTTTCATACTAATGAACTTTTATTCCGTCACATAGAGTGATAATTCATGTGAATATTACAATTGTTGTGCTTTTATACGAAATGGACATTTCTCCTTTTGAATATAAGAAACCGTCTTGGATTTTTTGTAGCTCCATATATGAAGAAAACTTAAGTAACCTTTGAGAGTTTTCCAATTTTTGCGTGCCCTTACACGTACAATTAAAAACTCTGTGATATTGGAACTTCTTCCATGGATTCCTTCAAAAATCCCTACAAATAAGTTAAATACTTTAGGTGATTCTTTCAGAAATTCGTCCCGGAATTTCTTCAAAAATATATTCAATGTCAACCTCTCTTGAAATTTCTCTACACGCTTCTTAAAAAAATCTATCAAAGACTTATTCGGAAATTTTCTTCTGGGGTTTCTTTAGTTTCTCATTGATATCTTCTGAAATTTACGTGAAAATCCTCAAGGTTTTTCTTCAGAAATTTCTCCAGCGTTTCTTTCAGAATTTTTTTCAGGGAATTTTAAAGAAATTCTGCCATGAATGCCTTCGGAGAGTTCTCCAAGAAAACTTTACGAATATTTCTATATCAATATTAAACTATTCTTTAGAACTTCCTTAGTTTTCTTTAGAATTATCTCATTTTTTTCTTTTTTTTCTAGAGGAATTATTCTAGGAACATTTTTTATTAATTTATTAATTTATTTATTTATTTATTTATTTATTTATTTATTTAATTAATTCATATGACTCAAGTCTACATGAATATTTAAACTAAAAACTATAGCAAACTGGAGTTTGATACTTTTCTATTAAAACATCTAGAACTTTCACCAAAAACAAATATCTCATCTTGGAGCAGACCTGGTGTGATGGTTAAAGCACGTGACTATCACGCCGAGGAACTGGGAACGAATCCCACCCCTGACAAACTCGCAATATGTGAGTTCTTCCTTCGGAAGGGAAATAAAGCGTGGATCCCGAGATGAACTAGCCCAGGGCTAAAAATCTCGTTAATACAGATAAAAAAAAATCTCATCGAGTAACGAAAAGGTTCGCACGCACGCAGTCAATGGTTCGTAGACGCCATATGCTGTTCTGTGAAATCCAGTTAACAACAAAGCCGAAGACCTTAGTTGCCTCTCCATAGCTCGGAAGTTGATTCGTGACAGAAGAGAGGGTGCGTCAATTTCGCCATTTTGCAACTTCACAACGAACGTAGATTGCTGGATGTTTCGCCGTCGCTGCAACGAATCGAGTCCAAGAAGCCGACATCTCTCAATATATGGCGGGAGGTTTTGTGGATCACGCCAAGGCAAATTCCGCAGTGCAACCCTTATGAATCTACGCTGGATACGTTCTATCCTGATGTTCCACGAAAGCTGATAAGTTGTCCGTATAATAGAGGCGTTTTCAAGTATGGGACGTACCAGAGCACAATAGAGAGCTTTAAGGCAGTAAGGATCCGTAAAATCGCGGGAAACTTTCGTGATGAATCCCAGTTTTTATAAAACTTTGCCTGGATTTCTTCAGATTTTTCACCAGGGATTTTTTGCTGAAAATCTTCCATGGGATTCCGTAAAAAAATCTTCATATTTTTTTTAGGAATCAGTACCAGAATTCTTTCAGGAAATCATCACCGGATTCTTTCAGAAATGCTTTCAGCGATACTGAAAGAAAACCACAGGTTATTTCAGAAATTTCTTCAAGGATTTCTTTGGCAAATCTTCCACAGGTTCCTTCAGAAATTCTTTCAAAGAATCCTTCAGACTGTAAGTTTTATTCTTTTAGAACTTCCCTTCAAAAAATCCTTATGAGATTCCTCCATGAACATGTCCTAGGATTCCATGTCGGAAATCTTCTATGGATTTCATCCAAAATTAATCAATGGATTCCTTCAGAAACTATTCCAGGAATTCGGTCTACCTATCAAGGATTGAAATTTTTACGGCGGTTTTTTTTTGCTAGATGTTCTTCCAGGGGTTCTTGAAGGATTTTTTTTTTGTGGGCTTCCTTAAGATATTCCCTAATGAATTTCTTCAGATTTCTATGGGTTCCTTCTGAAACTCCACCAGGAATTACTTTAAAAATTCTTCTAGGGACAAAAACTCATCGGAAATTTCTCCAAGAATTCCTTCAGAATTTTCTACAGGGATTTCATTAGAAATTATTTCAGAGACTCTCTTAAAAATTCTTCCAGTGATTTCTTCAGAAATTTTACAGATACTCAGAAATTCGTTTAGGTGCTTCTTCAGTTCATAATTGTAAATCATTACAACTGAATTTCTACTTTCAGTGAGTCAGAGATTCCTTCAGGATTTCTTCAAGATATTGATGATAATTCAAGAAAATGTGTTGTCCGTTTTCGAATGTTTGTAATGTTCAGCCTGTAGAGACCGCAAGGTCGAAGACGGTGTAATTGTCTTTTTTATATTCCTCCATGTATTGCCCAAAAAAATCATCCGGAATATCCTCTATGGCTAATTGCAATGGATAATGGATTTTTTAGGAAATTTATTCAAACATATTTCGTAGGAATTTCTACGGAAGTTTGTTTAGAAATACATCAATAGTTTTTTTTTTCTAGGGATCTTTGCAGACGTTTCTTTATTACAGGATTTTTTTTTTTTCAGAAATTCGTCCACAGATTTCTTCTTAAATACTTTCCGAAAATCCTCCAAATTTGATTGAAGGATTTCTCCAGAAAATTTTCTTTAACCCTTTGGAGCCGGAGGAGACACATATGATCCTGGCGACGAAACCGAGTTTAACAAACGTGTTCGACACCAGCGAGGTTGCAATAGCATTGGCAAAATAATCCGGCTCGAAAGGGTTATATCCCTCAATATTTTTTTCCTAGGAATTGCACCATGGATTTCCCGAGAAGTTTCTCTAGAAAGTTCTTAAGACAATTTTCCTAGGATTCCTTCAAGATTTTTCCTAGGATTTCTTCCGAGATTCCATCATAGATTCCGTCACAGATTCTGTTAAAAGTTATTCCCAAGATTTCTAGAGGAACTTTACCGCAGATTTCTTCAGGAATTCCTTCAGGGTATCTCCACATATTTCTACGGGGATTCCTCATGAATTTCCTTAGAGAAGACATATGTATCTCCAGAGATCTATTGACAATTTTAGGGATTTCTTCAAATGTTTTTCCAAGGAGTTTTTCAGAAATTCTTCAAAAAAATCTTTACAAATCCTACAGGTATTGCTCCGGAAATTCTTCCCAGGGTTTTTCCTAGAATTCTTTGAGAAATTCTTTCAGTGATTCCTGCAGAGTTTTCAAAAAAGTTTATTTTTGGAAATTGCTCTTGCGGTTCCATCAGAAATATCTCCTGGGATGTCATCAGAGATCCCAGCAGACATTTTCAGTACTTATTCAAAAGTTGCAGAAGACTTATTTTGAAAATCCCTAGTGGATTGTTTTACGAAATCCCTTGAAATCCCCTGGTAATATATTTGGAATCTCCGAGAAGAAATAATTAGATATTTCTTGTAGGAATTCTTTGACAAAACTCCTGAAGTAATTTCTGAAGTTATCTTTTGATCAATTCTTGCATAAATGCCTAGAGTTATACCCAGGAGAATACGTGAATACACTTCAAGATACCTTCTTACTTCTCTGAAAAAAAAAATATGCAACATTTCTGGGTGGATCCTGCAAAATCCCTCAACAATCCCTGTAGCATTTCCTGAAGAAATCCCTGGAAGAACTTCATTGATTACTCTGAAAAAAATTCTCAGAAAAATTTCTGAAGAAATTTACTGGAAAACTAATAAATAATAAAAGAAATAAAAAAGTATTTTTTTTTTCAAAAATCTTTGAAATATTACCTGGTGGAACTGCAGGTATTCATAGAACAATTTCTTTTGATTTTTTTTTAATATGGTAATGATTCTGGAGTAATTCTGCAGCAATTGTTAATAAAACCTTTGAAAAAAAAAAACTGGAAAATCCAAAGCAAAGCCTGGAGGAATACCTGAAGGAACTATTGGGGAAACCCCTGGAGGAATTTCCAGAAGAATCTCTTGAGAATTTCTAGAGGAATCCCGAGAAAATCTGCAGAAATTTAGGCTACCATTTATGAAAAGATTCTGGAAATATTTCTGAATTTTTGAAGAAATCCTTAGAGGAATTTCTGAAAAAATCTTTGAGAAGAAAATTTTCCTGGAATTGCATCTTTTAAAGAAATTCTTGATAAAAACCCTGAAGAATTCATATAAAAAATTTCAGAGAGATCTCACAGAAAAACTAGTTAACAAATTTCTGACAATATTTCTGGAGAAAATGTTTGAAGAAATACATGAAGGAATACAAGCATGACCCTATGTAGTAAACGTAGAAGAATTTCCTTTAGAAATCCCTGGAGAAATTTAGGAAGCAATTTCTGTAGAAACCCGCGAATGAGTTTCAAGATGAATCTTTTGAAAAATACTTTGAGAAACTCCTGAAGAATTACTATCCAAGGGAAAATTCCTATTGGAAATTCTGAATATATCTCTGGAGGAAACTCTGGAGAAATTTTCAAAGAAATCTATTCTGATGGGATACCAAGAGTAATCTTTTAGATGAATTCTTGCCAAAATCATTCTAAGAAATTCTGCAACAATCTTTTTTTCTGTAAACATTTTAGAGAATTTTTGATAAATCCTAAGAGAATCCCCATGAAATTTCTGGTGGTGTATCGTAGAGAATTCCTGCTAGTATTTTTTGCAATAATTACAGAAAAAAGTCGTGAATAGGTGAATAGGTTTTTTTCCGGAATAACTAACAATTAGGTGCGACAGTGAAGTCATTTCCTTGGGGGCGTATCCGTATAGGGGCGCTGAAATTCGAAAAGCGTGAATATCTAGCTCTGACTTTACCATGACAGCACTGTTCTTACCTCAGTATCACCAGATTGGCCATACTAACGCAAGCAAACAATGAGATAGCTGCATGAAAATAGATATGTTCAGTATAAAAATTGTGCGGAAGGAAAAGGAAGTTATTATCCATTCGCTCTACCATAGTAGACCGTATCTTTTTTGCTCCACACCGCTTATTCGATTCATAACCAGAAACTATGCCTTCTCCCAAAATTTGAACTGATTTGGTTGAATACCCGGGTAGAGGAAAAGAGCTCAATAATAGCATATTTTGATATTGAGATCAAAATGTGATATTGGTTTGATTGATATAAGAGATAAAAAATCTAAAAATAATACATATCTAAAATTTACTCCTGAAACATCATCAGATCATATTTAGATCTTTTAAGATCTAACCAATAGCAGCAAGCTATTCGTTTGATCTTGAAATATCAAATTTTGATATTGTTCAGATGTTCCAGAAACATTTTTCAGATATTATTTTCAGATCTTTTATCTCTTATATCAATCAAACCAATATCACCTTTTGATCGTCAGTACAGTGGCGTTTCGGTTTTATCACAAGTCGTTTTAATCACTACTCGCCCAAATTCACGGTTGCCTGTTCGATTATATCACGATTTTCATTTCGTTTTTATCACACTTGTTTTAAAACTTTCCGAAATCAATATAAATCAATACAGCATTGTCCAGTCCACCAAAACAGTTTAAAAATATAAGCTACGACTTATATATTTTGCAGCTGAACGATTTTGGATAAAAAATTTACATTTATTTCTCGTTTCGCTAAATTCACGGTTTCGTTTATATCACGGTAAAATTTTTTTTGACCGTGATAAAACCGAAAAACCACTGTACTTCACCTCTACCCGGGTATTGAGACTGCACAAGACCATCAAAGTTTGTATGGGAAATACTAATGTGTTTCCGCTTTTTATGTGGGTTATTGTTATGCACTTTCAATTTACGCTCCTCTTTTATGCCTTACATAAAAAGAGGGAGGGCTTTTCAGAACTAATATTTTGCATAAGAAAATGTAATATTGACAGTAACTATGGCATCGGCGGCCAGTAGGCGTTTACAAGAGAGAGCAGAAGGTTGCAGAATCGTTTTAGGGAGTACTAGAAGAGCTCAGGGGCATTTCAATGGATTTCCAGGGGTAGTTTCAGGGGACAGCAAAAGGTCTCAGGGGCATTTCAGGATATTTCCAGAGACCTTCAAAGGTGTCTGACGAAGTATCGGAGGAATTTCAGAGGATCTCAGGGGGTTTTCAAGGAGCCTCAGATAAGCTTCAAAAAGGGGTTTCAGAGGCCTTTAAGGTGGTTTGAGAGGAAGTGGTACAACAGGAGACCTCAAAGGCGTTTCTAACGGGTTCCAAGGTATTTCAGGGTGTACCAGGAGATCCAGGGACACTTTAAAGTGAACCCTTGAACTTCTTGAGAACCCTTGAAACGCCTCTAACACCTCATTTTACTCCTGAATCCTTTTGGGATACCCCCACCCCCCTCCAGTAACCTGGAGCAGAAGGCGCCGTATTGCGTACAGATATAGAGTGTATATAAAGCAATCATTACTTTACATGAACAATTGAAGTTTGTTTAAAGTGGAAAGTGGAAAAGGGAAATTATGCGACTGAACTGAGATTATAGCTATGGGGGCTGTCCACAAACCACAACCACGTGGTCCTGGATATTTCAAACCCTGCAACCGCTTAAAATGCCCCTGAGACCCTCTGTTTTTTTTTCTCTATTGTGGTACATCCCGTGGCCATTGTATGGTACAAGTCGTGCTATTTGATAACTATTGAGAAGTTATAAAGTATTCGGTTTTATTACAGTAGTCATTTTCAACTTAATCGCTGGGAAGGATTCTGATTGAAAGGTTCCGGTTGTACGCGGTCCTTTGTCAGCCAAAACCGGATCCCTTAACGAAAAAGTCAAGAAATGATATCGATATTGACCATGCATCGATACCCTAGTCCTTACTGCCTCAAACCATTTCATTCATTTATTTAGTTCACATCAAATTCATGATAATACTGAATCAACAATTTGCCGCCATAATACTCGATTTGCAGCTGCAGCTCTCCATCCTCGTTCACGCCCAACACTCGCCAGATCACGCTCCACCTGGTCCGCCCATCGTGCTCTCTGCGCTCCACGCCTTCTTGTACCAACCGGATGGTTAGCAAACACCAACTTTACAGGGTTGTTGTCCGGCATTCTTGCAACATGCCCTGCCCACCGTATCCTTCCAGCTTTGGCCACTTTCTGGATACTGTGTTCGCCGTAAAGTGCAGCGAGCTCGTGGTTCATCCTTCTCCGCCACACACCGTTCTCCTGCACACCGCCGAAGATCGTCCTTAGCACCCGTCGCTCGAAAACTCCGAGTGCTTGCAGGTCCTCCTCGAGCATCGTCCATGTCTCGTGTCCGTAGAGAACCACTGGTCTTATTAACGTCTTGTACATGGTACATTTGGTGCGGGGGTGAATCTTTTTTGACCGCAGTTTCTTCTGGAGCCCATAGTAGGCACGACTTCCACTGATGATGCGCCTTCGTATTTCACGGCTCACGTTATTGTCAGCCGTTAGCAAGGAACCGAGGTAGACGAATTCTTCTACCACCTCGAAAGTATCCCCGTCTATCGTAACATTGCTGCCAAGGCTTGTCCTGTCTCGCTCAGTCCCACCTACCAGCATGTACTTTGTCTTAGCCGCATTCACCACCAGTCCGACCTTTGCTGCTTCACGTTTCAGGCGGGTGTACTGTTCTGCCACCGTTCCAAATGTTCTGGCAATAATATCCATGTCATCCGCAAAACAGACAAATTGGGTGGATTTCGTGAAGATCGTACCCCGGCTGTTGAGCCCGGCTCGTCGCATAACACCTGTTGAATGGTAGGCAGGAAAGTCCATTACCTTGTCGTAGTCCCCGTCGAGATTCAAATGAACTGGATAGTTCACCCGAAATCCTTACGCTGTTCTGCACACCGTCCATCGTTGCTCTTATCAGTCTAGTCAGCTTCCCGGGAAAGCTGTTCTCGTCCATAATTTTCCATAGCTCTGTGCGGTCGATACTGTCGTATGCCGCTTTGAAGTCGATGAACAGGTGATGCGTTGGGACCTGGTATTCACGGCATTTCTGGAGGATTTGCCGTACGGTGAAGATCTGGTCCGTTGTCGACCGGCCGTCGATGAAACCGGCTTGGTAACTTCCCACGAACTCATTTACTTTAGGTGAAAGACGACGGAAGATGATCTGGGATAGCACTTTGTAGGCGGCATTCAAAACGGTGATCGCTCGAAAGTTCTCACACATTAACTTGTCGCCTTTCTTGTGGATGGGACAGATTATCCCTTCCTTCCACTCCTCCGGTAGCTGTTCGGTTTCCCAGATCTTGACTACTAACTGGTGCAGACAGGTGGCCAACTTTTCCGGGCCCATCTTGATGAGTTCTGCTGCGATACCGTCCTTACCAGCCGCTTTGTTGTTTTTGAGCTGGTGGATGGCATCCTTAACTTCCCTCAGCGTGGGAGTTGGTTCGTTCCCGTCCTCTGCTGCACCAACATAGTCATTTCCTCCGCTGCCTTGGTCCTCCGTGCCTACATTCTCTTCGCCATTCAGGTGCTCGTCGAAGTGCTGCTTCCACCTTTCGATCACCTCACGTTTGTCCGTCAGGAGGCTCCCTTCCTTATCCCTGCATATTTCGGCTTGCGGCACGTAGCCTTTGCGGGATGCGGTGAGCTTCTGGTAGAACTTGCGTGTTTCCTGTGAACGGCACAGCAGTTCCATTTCCTCGCACTCCGCTTCTTCCAGGCGGCGCTTTTTCTCCCGGAAGAGACGGGTCTGCTGCTTCCGCTTCTGTCTGTATCGCTCCACATTCTGTCGGGTTCCATGCTGCAGCATTACCGCCCGCGCTGCATCCTTCTCCTCCAGAACCGCTCTGCACTCCTCGTCGAACCAATCGTTTCGTCGACTCCGTTCTACGTACCCGATAGTGCTCTCGGCTGCGTTGTTGATGGCTGCTTTCACTGTACTCCAGCAGTCCTCTAGAGGGGCCACATCGAGCACACCCTCGTCCGGCAACGCTGCCTCGAGATTCTGCGCGTATGCGGTGGCGACATCCGGTTGCGTCAGTCGCTCTAGATCGTACCGGGGCGGCCGCCGGTAATGTACGTTGTTAATAACGGAGAGTTTTGGGCGCAGTTTAACCATCACCAGGTAGTGATCGGAGTCGATATTAGCGACGTCGATAATGTCGGAGAAGTGCCGTCCATCAATCAGAACGTGGTCGATTTGCGATTCCGTTTGTTGTGGTGATCTCCAGGTGTAACGATACGGGAGGCTGTGCTGGAAGAAGGTGCTACGAATGGCCATGTTCTTGGAGGCGGCGAAATCGATGAGGCGTAGGCCATTTTCGTTCGTCAGCTGGTGGGCGCTGAACTTTCCAATCGTCGGTCTGAATTCCTCCTCCTGGCCTACCTGAGCGTTTAGATCCCCTATAATGATCTTGACGTCGTGGTTTGGGCAGCGGTCGTACTCGCGTTCGAGCTGCGCGTAAAATGCGTCTTTGTCATCATCAGTGCTTCCGGAGTGAGGGCTGTGCACGTTTATTATGCCAATGTTGAAGAATCGGCCCTTGATCCTCAGCCTGCACATTCTTTCGTCGATCGGCCACCAACCGATCACGCGCCTCTGCATGTCGCCCATCACTATAAAAGCTGTTCCCAGCTCACATGTGTTGCCGCAACTCTGGTAAATGATATGATTACCTCTAAACGTTCGCACCATAGATCCTGTCCAACACACCTCCTGCAGCGCTACGATTCCGAACCCGCGATCCTTCAGTATATCGGCGAGTATGCGGGTGCTCCCGATGAAGTTGAGAGATCTGCAGTTCCACGTACCGAGCTTCCAATCGCAAGTCCCTTTTCGTCGCTGTGGTCGTCGCCATTGGTATCGGTTCGCATTCTTCTCTTGTTGATTTTCCGGTGCTAGTCTTTTTTACGGCTGGCTCGCAGGGCCTGACACCAACCCACTAACCCAGGGAGCTGGGCTTACCTTCCCGGAAGCTACGGGTTCTGCATTGGCATTTCCTCCAACTACAGTGCTAAATAGCTAGGCTCGAGCGCCAGTCTTCGCCGGGGGTGGTGTTTTTAATGGGCACTGCCTCAAACCAGTGAACACTGAAAATAAGATTAGGAATACTAGGGTAATTTTCCAATTGTTGCACGGCTAAAAACTCGCCTATTGTTGCACACTCCATGTTATGCTTATGAGGTGTGCAATAATTGGCAATTTTTTAACCGTGCAACAATTGGAAAATTACCCTAATCCAGTTTTCCTTGCTTCAAGATCCGAGACGTCCCACTTTCAATAAAGTGTGAAATGTAATAAGGACCAAAGTTTTTCCTTCAATTACTAACATATGCTGTTCCATAGTTGGAAGCAGTTAGGACTAGAGTTTAACTGGTAGATCTTACACCTTAAGGCAATACAAAAAAATTAATGTACCCACGTTACGGTCTCCGTTAAATATCGTTCCTCCTTTATACCCCCTCAACTATTCATTCCTCAGCGCGGAATGGATGAACCTTGGATTGGGGTTTCCTGTTTGGTGGACTTTTACCCCCGGATCAGGAGGTCCATAGTGCTATTGTAAGCCGGCAGATACACGGGCAGAGACCCCTATTAACTCCCTGAGACCTACTGAAATGCCCCTGAAACACCGGCAGACCCCAGAAATACCCCCATAACCCCCAAAAACCCTCGGAGGTGACCCTGAGACCCCCTTAAAAGCCCCTGGGACCTCACGGTACCCCTGAAGCCCCCTGGGATACCCTTGAAACTCCCATAAAATCTCCTGGTACCACTTAAGATCCCCTGAAACGCCCCTGAGATCATCTGAAACTTCCCTGGAACCCCCAGACACCACTTGATGGGCGCCTTAGGCTACCTTGAAACGAACACCCCCCTCTCCCACCTGAGACCCCCTGAAATTTAACTTTCAAGAACTACGTCCATTAGACTCGTTGAATCCTGTCCTTGTTGTTCCACTTTACCAAAATCCACTGGCGGACAGAGTACCTTGGAAACCTGGGAACCCCCATGGCCCCATCTCAAATGCCCAGGAGCAAAACCTGTTCTTGCGAACTAAGTTTCCGCATCGTAGGCATATCTTAATTTATGAACAAAACTCCCACTTTTATGTTATATTCAATGTGTGCATCTCCAATCAATAACATAAAAAGTGGTTCTAGTATAGCTCAGATCTCCATTTAGTAATCAAACGTTCGTTTCATTCGAATTACAAGGGTAAACGAAAGTTCGCTAATAATAATAATCACTTTTTGCCTTTCTCGTACACTAAGTGTACTGGAAAGGCTATGACACATTCCACGCGTTACGTTTTGCACGAGAATTCAACTTTTGCTTCCAAAATCTGTTATGTTGTTGAATATATGCTAACCAGCATACCAAACGATCACATTTGAATAGAAGATTCATTTTATGCTTTCTATTTGGAAATTGGACCTTTGTAGTTCGAAAAAAAATCAAGAAATACAGCGTAACGGGACACCATTGCAAAAAATGACGAATTTTGACCAAACGACAAGAAATTTACTACTTTCTTGAAGCAGTTTTAAAAGTTTCAGGTACTATTCGAAGAATATAAGTAAACATCTTCATTTTGGTGCAAAAAGAATCAAAATCGACAGCAAGAGCTCGAAAATATCTTTCAATGAAGTTCAAAAACCGCGGTGTAGAAGTGCGTGGAATGTGTCCTATATGTTCACTCCAAAAATGACTTTTTGCTAGAAGGCTCGGAAAGTCGAGCCACATATACCAATCAACTCAGCTCGAAGAATTGAGGTGATGTCTGTGTGTGTGTGTGTGTATGTGTGTATGTGTGTGCGTGTGTATGTATGTGGACAAAAAAAACTCACATCACTTTTTGGCAGTAAACCTCAACCGATTTTGATGACCGACGGTTCATTCGACGCGGAATCTGGTCCAATTGTTTCCTATTGAAAATGGTTCGGATCGGTCCAACCGTTTCGGAGTTTTGGCCATTTAGGTGTTCCGGACCGGTACTCCAGGTAGGGGCCAGATATGAAAATGTCACAAACCCTTGCATGCGGCACGTCGAACTACGGCATTTTCAATAACTTGATGAATGATAAGCAGAAAAATAGTCTCAGACCATATCTGAACCGGTAGTGTCCCGGAACCGGTTCCGGTTGCCCCGCCGGAAGTGGCCAAACATAAAAGTGAACTAAACCCATGCATGCGACGTATCAAACCGCGGCATTTTCGATAACCTGATGAACGGTAAGCAGAAAAATAGTTTCAGACCATATCTGAACCGGTATTGTTCCGGAATCGGTTCCTGGTGTCCCACCGGAAGTGGCCAAATGTAAAAGTGAGCTTAACTCATGCATGCGTTCATCATCACATCAAATAGCGGCTTTTTCGATAACCAGCAGTTCCATAAAGAATTTCTGGAGGAATCATGGATGGAATTCCAAGAGGAATACTGGGAAGAATTACTGGAGGGATCCTTCTATGAATGTCTAGTTGAATAGCTGATGGAGTTCCTGAAACAATCCCGGGAGGAATTCCTGGAAAACAATCCGGAGGATAAGTGGATTTCCTAGATAAAGCTCAGGAGGAACCTTGGCAAGATCACCGAAAAATCCCTGTATGAACCCGTGAGAAGTTCTTTTAGAAATTCCGGAAGAAATTTCTGAAGGTATCCGTATGGGAGTCCCTGGATCGACGGAATTGCTGGTCACAATTTTGTAGAACCACTGAAGCAATTACTGGAACATCATGAAGGCATTCTGAGAGAATCCCTGAGAAAAACCTGGATACCTGAATGAATTTGAAGAAAAATACCTGAAGAAATCCTGGAAGGGATCAAGTGAGGTTATTTAGACCCAGGCGTTTTTTTTAGATGAGCTGCTCTTAATAATTTGTGCGATTTTGTCAAAGTTGCCGACTTTGTATGTTTTCTCTGGGCAAAAATTATCAGTGAATTGCACTATGTTCACCCCATTGTTGCCCGGTAGGAGAATTAATCACTAATGACAACATTAACGGGCAACGGTTAATCAAACGAACATCTTCACAGAAAACACCAAAATTATATATTTTTGTTGGACTGAGATATCGACGATATAAATTAACTGTACGGGAGCACCATCTTGTGAAATGATTTCAAATCAGAGATTATTTAAATTGAAAAAGAAATGTTTTTGAATAATTCTGCCGATGTCATCAACATAGAATATTTTCTCACGATCGAGATATCAAAGTAACAAATGTATATTACATTTTTGAAATGTGGTTCGAAAGCCTTATCCATATTTTATATTTGCAGCTATACTTCCGCCACCTAGTGAGTTAATTCTGAAGTAAATTATCCATCAAATAGGAGTATTGGTATTGTCTGTCAATACATGGCATCAAGACATTCACCCCAAAAGAAGTATACTTTTTTTGAGGACTTTTGTCGCTGTGTGCTGCGTAGATATGTATCTATTAGCGCCAGCTTGCAGAAAAACATAAGCATAATTTTTATTATCAAATAAATCTAGATGCATTAAACATTTTTGCAGAAGACTCAAACATTCTGTACATTCAGAATATCAAGATATTCAAGCTTTCAATCCGTAATTTGAATACACACTAGGGCCATCTACTGGGCTAGTTTCCATTCCAATTAATTTATCATAAGATTGCCCTTGGTCTGTAGAACAATTTTGTCCAAGACAGCATTATTCTAGGAAGTCATGATCAAAAGATAAAATCATTCGTACCGTGGGGTCCAATGGACCCCAGGTGAACAAAATCGCCCGGTTCAACTTTGGCATCGAAAATAAACCATAGTACGCCATGAAACTATTGGTATTTTTGCGAAAATAACTCATCGTGGAGTAGTTTGATGGTACCGTCAAGGCACCATTCACCGTGGATCTAAGAGGATTCGGGGCAAATAAGGGCTGTCATTTGACGCCAGTCTTATAAACATAGTTGGTGCCGCTTTGAATTGCCTTCATTATAGGTTAAAATTAAAGCAATATCCACAGAAGTAGAAAATTTTTCACAAAATTTGGTGATATAGTACAATTAGTAAAGGGTAGTAGGGTCGCCTAATTCCGTGGTAGGTCACCATTCACCGTGGTAGTAGGGACCCATTCACCGTGTATGAGAAATTGTATTCTACTTTGTTCAAAAATGATCAAAACAACCCAGCCAAGGGAATTTTCTTCGTTTGAATTCATTTCAAGTAATAACTTGCAAAATTTTATTACAAAAACGAATGTTCAAATTTTCGATTTTTTCTAGATATATGGGACAATATGGGGCACGGTGAATGGAGACCATTGATTTTTAGGGTACCCATTTACCGTGCCTTTTTGTTTCAATTAAAAAGTATGAGTAATCGTACTTTCTTGTTAAACTTACTTCGGTAATGCAAAATACATACCTGATATGTGAATTTAATTGCTTCTTGGTGGAAAAAAAACGTTACTAGATATAGTTTATCGCTTAAATCACCTTAGCGCAGTTTTAGTTTTTTCACTATGAATGCAGTGAACAAGCAGAAACCCGCTTCATGTAAACACACTTTAGTGTCAAAATGATACTTTTAAATGTTTCTAATGAGCGTTTTGACATGGTAACAATACATTAGTGTTGTATTGGTGAAATTGAAGGGAAATTGTCATATCATTCAATCATAATATGGAAATAATGAAAAAATATTCAAAGGCACACGGTGAATGGAGCCCCCACGGTGAAAGGCGCCTTGACGGTACTGTAAAAATGGGACCGATATGTCAATCCAAACTTTTTTGCGACCACTTCAAAGTGACTCTGGGGTCCAATGGACCCCAGGTATCCATTAGAGGGTTAAGAAACAAAAATCTCTAAATGAATGTTTACCGAATCTATTTTCGTAAGGGAAGTTCTGCATTCAGTATCATTGAAAAGATAGTGCATTGCTAATGTTCATGATGAATACATTGAAACGCTCGTTAAACCTTTTTTTCTGACATCGTTGATTTTCTTATAGCTTAGAAAGCTAATACAGATGTTTTAAGAGTACATATAACAAAAATGATCGGTTATGAACACTAGCAAGCAGTATTTCCCTTGTCCCTATTCGATCCACCCCGACAGGTGTATCGTTCTCCCACGATACTTTATCCTCTGTATTCCCTCCAACTGTCAATCACGCATACAATTCCACCATGAGAGATCATTCACTCGCATCCGGGAAAAACCCATCCAACTTTAGTAGATCGCCAAACCACCACTGTGATCATTCCCACACATCGATCCAATCCCGCAGTGTGTCGATCGACAGGCAAGGGCGGGCACACTCTGTCTGTGACCCGCGTGCATATGTGTGCGAACCGTTTTCCACAAATGAGGAAAACTGTGCTTTCCCACACCTCGAACCCGAACTGGCCAAAAAGAAGCGACTGCACCGCTAGTCATCTTCCGTTCGCTCGACCGTAAATAAGCCAATCGCAGATCCGCGCAGCTAAAGCAAAATATCTTTCGAACGTCGGTCTTTCACATCTTAGAGGCAAGGAGAAGCATTTCGGGTGGAAAATTTCTCGAAGTGCAGGAACGAGCAAACCCGTGAGAAGAAGCGTAAACTGAGCTGTGATTTTTTTTTACTTTTTTGTTTTACAAAAGTCAAAAGATATACGAGTACTTCTCGAAATTGGGGCTGTGCAGTGCAGTGTAGCTTCAAAGGGAAAGTTGAATAAATAAGTGAACAGCAGTTCTCGCTTGAAGCGACGAAGGAACTGAGACCGGCAATTTCAAAGGTTGTCGTCGTCGTCGAGTGGAGAAACAAGCGAAAAACTAGAGAAAAGTCCTTCAGAACTGGCCCGATTCTTTTCCGGTATATGCTTTATCATTAGGAACCGTAGTGCAAAGGTGGAATTTATGCTGCCGGGTACGCTCTGTGAGCGAAATTAAACTGCAGAAGAAGTATTTTTGGTGCTCAGTCCCAACGTGTGAACGAAAAAGTCTGTGAACAATCTACATAAGTACCTACCATACGAACATCGAAATTCAACCAAAAGGTTAAGTTACGTGTACGCAGTTAATCAGAGGAGACGCCGAACAAAAAGTGACTCATCGAGAGTTGGTGCACAACGAAAAACAGACGAATTCTCCCGAGTTTCACACGCCAAGCAAGAAAGTACGTATGCGCCGATCTACGAAAGAAATGGCTCAATTTGATTCTGGTTGTGGGTGGCAAGGTGGGCGATGCGAAATTAGATGATGTCACCGTTTTTTGTGGGAGCCGAAGTTTGTTTTCCCTCATTACAGTTATCCGGGGTTTAGTTAATTTCGCTTCAATTTGGAAATTTATGGATTAATCCACGATTTCATTTATGACGATTTTAGCATTCCCCGAAACACAATCCAGGAAGACATTAAAAGAAAGGCTGCTTCTCAAATCGTGCAACTATGCATACGGTGCCGCACTCTTTTGGCTTCAGAACATTTTGACTTGTACTGCTTCACATCTAATAGGTAGGTATGTATGCGAATTTTGTTCATGTCACGAAAGCTTTGATGTTCGCTGCTCCGAAGTTGTTGCATAAGCGTATGCTGCAGCAAATTTGACGTTTCGAGAATTCTTTTAATCGTCTTCCAGAGAATTGAGTATGTCGGTTCTAGTTTCTGTGATTTTTCGCCCTCAACCGGTATTTTCAAGGGCTGTGCTTCCGAAAGGAGTAATGCAAAACTGCAGCAGGGAATTCGATGGCAAGGAAGTGATGCCATTTTATTGTACTTATAACATGCACATTTAAGTCATCCGTACGCTTTAAAAAGGGTATGGGAGTATCGAATGTTTGACAAGTAATATATTATCATGGTATGTCGCATCAGCGTGACGTACTGTGATGTACAGTATCGGACAATAAAAATACACCATATCCGTTTTCCCATATAAACTGATCAAGTTTAGATTGCCATATCACAGTAATTTCTCAACCGATTGATTTAATTTTTTTTTGTAATTGCAATTTTTTTAAAAAGTTTGAGAAAGTTCGGTGACAACTATTGATACAATAGTTACAGATAGGTTATATTTAGACAATGAAAATCCACCAAGACAAAAATCTGTTAACAAAGAGTGGTTACGTCATATCATTATGGTGTCTTCCGCAAAAATGTTACATGTGCGATGGCGAATCAATATGCTTAAGAAACCAATATCATTTCACTCGTGCATTTTTGTTATAATTTATTTTGTCTTAGTGTATTTTTATTGTCAATTTACAACTTATCCATAACTACTATTCTGACTATTGTAAAAATAGTTATTACCGAACTTTTTCAATAGTGTTTTTTAATTGCAGTAAGAGACGAACCATCCAAGGGCTGAAAGTCTCTTTAATAAAGACAAATCAATCAATCAATTGAAGTATTTTGTAGTTAGTCACATGTAAATCTTAAGCTTTACCCAACACTTCGATACCGAAATCAGGGCCAATGAAGTTTGTGATGCTACAGTGCGAGCTAGCTCATCAGTCAATTCATTTCCAGCGATGAATAGTGCTTAATTCAGTTCCGCGATTTGATTTCGACAAGCGATAACAAACTTCGACCTTGAATTGGCAGAAGCATGTGCTTTAATAGCAGCTTAACTATCTAAACAGAAGTATGTAACCTGGCTTATTGCGTGCTGCTGAAGTGCTGATTGCACTCCGCACAAAAGAGCTAAGATTTTGGCCGGAAGCTCCTCTAGTGAACCGAGCTTTTTGTTTGAAATGAATGTGTTGTGGGGCAACATAAAAAAGAACTTCGAGTGCTGCCTTGGGAGTTGAAGAGAACGCTCCAGACATCGCCATTAAGCACATCCTTTGAAGATGGCCTGATTTTGATTGGATTGTTATTACTTCGCCCTTTTGCCGCGACACAAAACATCCATAGGCCAATATTGGTTGCACAACAGTTGTTTAGATCCATTTGATATATTTGGGTTATAATCCGAAAGGCCATACAAATTTTCTTGATTCAGAACTCAATATGAGGTGTCCAGGAAAGCTTGGAATCAAGAATGACTTCACGTACTTCCACCACATTGATTTCAGAATCAAGGAACGCAAAGGTCGGACGCCATTACGGTTTCGCCTCTCCGCAAAAAAAACAAAAGATGTTTTACTGGGATTTACCGAAAGGCCATATAAGTGACACCAACCCTCAACTTCCTTAAGAGCGCTTTACATCTGGTCGAACGGGTGCTGATGCACATACCAACTAACAATGTAACTTAATCATCAGCAAAACCATAAGATGAGAAACCGCTGTTATTGTATTGCCTCAATAGCGTATCTACTTCGAGATTCCACAAAAATGTTGACAAGAATGCCCCTTGAGGGCATCCACAAACACTAAACTTCATAATCACTGCTTGATTGGAGCATTTGGTGAATCCAATTGAAAATCATTGCAGATATACCATGACTCCATGCAGCTTCCAATATGGCATTGGAAGGCACGTTGTCAAAAGCACCCTCGATATCTAAGAAAACACCCAAACAATATTGCTTTTGAGTGAATACTTTGTCGATATCGTAAACAACTTTGTGTAAAAGAGTCACAGTCGACTTTCCATGTAAGCATGTTGGTTCACATGAAGAGGCACGTTAGCCAGATGAACATCACGGGTGTGATGATCGACAATGTGTTCTAAGAATTTCAGAAGAAAAGAGGTCAAACTGATAGGTCTGAAACTCTTTGCTTCTTTGGTATGCCGCACGACCCACTTACGGAATAAACTTTACAGTAATATCCCGCCATGATTCGGGAATATACCCTGAAGCAAAACTGCAAACAAGTGGCTTTTTCAAAACATGTTTGTAATAAATAAATCCCCTCTGAAGCAAAATAGGATATTTCCCATCGGCTCCAGGAGATTTGAAAGGAGCAAAGCTATTAAGTGCCCACTCAATCGATTCTATAGTTATGATACTCCAAGCCGAAGGTAAAGAACCATAACTACAAGAAAAGACGTCAGGTTCACCCGAGGATACACATCCGGGGAAATGTGTACTGAATAAACATTCCAAAACTTCCTCATCAGAGGAAGTGAATTCGCCATTTGGCAAACGAAGTTCGTTCACTTGGAAACCCTTAGATTTTGCAAGGATTTTGTTCAACCGACTGACTTCACTCAGACTGTAAACATTTGTACAAAGGTTTTTCCAGCCGGATCGTTCAGCAGACCGGTAGGTCTTGCGAGCCGACCTGAAAGTCACCGATCCAGCCGATCGTCATCTGGTCCAACTCTTTCTACATTGTTTCCTGAGCTTGGCCAGATCAGAGTTCCAACAAGGGGTTCCCCTTGTGGTCTTTACAGACCATAGAGGGCAAGCTTCTTCAAAAGCTTCCATGATGAGGGCAGTTGTAGTATCAACGGTGTCATCTAAATAATGGATGGTGAGTTTTTATGAAATTTGGCCGCAACCAAATCAGTGAAGAGATCCCAGTTGGTTGACCGGGGATTCCTGAAACGCAAAGTTTGCGAAGTAACATTTAGATGTTCAAAAAAGATGTAGCGATGAAGATTCTTCATCTGACACATGCCAATTGGGCAACTAGTGACTAATTCTGTTAGAGCAAAGCGTTATGTCTAACACTTCCTCTCTAGCAGATACCATGAAGGTTGGGCGGTTGCCTATATTAAGTAATCCAAGATCTGTACTACTTCAGTATTCCATCAAACTGGAGCCTCTCAAGCTAATGTCTGAGCTGCTTCAGATGATATCGCGAGCATAAGCATCACTGCCAACAATTAGTGGAAGGCCTTTTGAAGTGTAGTATGCAATGACTTGTTTGAAGGCATCCGTAGGGGAGGTTCATCATGCGGTAAATATACCGAACAATAGACGTTTTTCCTGTTGAGATTTCCAACAGAAGCATCAATTGTGATAGCACATACATCTCTGGTGGTTAGTTCAGAGATGAGTGTAGCAACGATTGCGTTGTTGACAAGCACATAGGCTCGCGGCATCAGTTCAGTCACGGAAATAGCAACGTTCTTGCGGCAGCTGAACATGGATTTAATGTTGTTAAAATCCATCTACAAAACAGCCTAGGGTCGATCGCTGTGAGTAAAATTGAAGTCTCTGGAGGCAATGAACGAGTCACTGCATAAAAAAACCGAGTCCCGGCCATTCGTATATGCGAATGGAAAGTCAATAGAAGTGAGGATGTCGATCGCGGGTGCTAACATTCAGTACGTCCGTGTGTTCGACTTACCACCGGAATGGCTGGATGATAGTTTGTCGTCGATACTCGGGGAGTTTGGAAGAGTGAAAAATGTGGTACACGAAAAATTTCCGGCAGGCCTGGGCCTCGATCACGTTTACACCGGGGTAAGAGGGGTGTACGTGGACGTGGCAAAGAAGATTGCGCCATCGATAGGTATCGACGGTAGAACTGGACGAACTTTTTATGAAGCTTTGAAGGACACTTGCTTTCTGTGTCAGGAATTGGGGCACCGGAGAAATTCATGCCTTCAGCGGCAGAGTCAGAACAAGAAGAAGAACAATCCGCAAGTAATCTCTGGGCCCAGCTCGTATGCTGATATCGCATCAGGAAAGGAAACACCAGGGAAACAGACAAACATGGAAGTGCTGGATGAGGACATTATTGAAGTTCTGGAGGAAGATGAACACGAGGAATATATCGATCAGACGACGGGGGTGTCAGCAGCAGCGCAGGTGCAGCAAACCGTGGATAGTGTACATTCTGAATCTGAAAAAGTGCAGCGGCGTAAGAAAAGATTGGAAAAATTGGAGGAGGTGGCCAAGGCTATCCATAAAGCGACTCACAAGCCAGCCAACGGCGAACTCAATTCGCGGCTTCAAGCTCTGGTTCAGGTTCCAGTGCTGGTTCCGGTCCAAGAAGGAAAGTGCTGCGTAGGACTCGCTATTGATTATGTTTTCATAGTTTTTAGAATAACAAATTTATAATGATTAGCAAGATTTGCGGCTCTGTAGAGTTTTTTAGTAAACAATTGAACCTATAAAATAACCGAAATAAATTTAAAAAAATGCTCGCGGCATGACACGCGAGTTTGCCATTTCATTTTTACTGAAAGTAGCAAACACCAGGTTCACAAGGCTTCCTAGATAGAAATTCCCCTTACGAAAGTAAGGTTCTTGGCCTAAGGCCACTTGGGCTATACCATTTTGCAAAAGTCTGCAAATATTGATCGTTGCTGTTCTTTCATGCTGAACATTGATCTGAGCTATCCTAACCGTAGCCACTACCTAAACTAGGCAAAATTAAACTCTTTACTATCACTGCACAACGAAGAACAGCAGCAATAAAACCAGATCGGTATCGTTTGGAAAACGCCAAAGGCGACGATACACAGAATACACTGTGTAAATCGCATAATGCAAAACCATATAGGTGACAATTTAAACTAAATAATGGGGATGGTAACATAAGGCTGAATTTAAAAAGGCTGAATGCACATAAGGCTGAATACAAAAGGCTGAAACTATGGATATGTAACAAAAGGCTGAAATTACAAAAGGCTGAAATAACAAAAGGCTGAAAACATGGCAAATTCCAAAACTTGAAATATGCATAATAATGAACTCTATAGAATCTGAGCTGAGGGTTTAATGATTTAAAAGATGGTATTACACAAGGTATTATATTTTCCGGAATACTATTCCCCGGAGTGGCATCTGCCGAAATGTCGTTCCCGTTGGTGCTGTGTCATTATGCCGAAGGATATCAGGCCTCTAATGCCACTAAGGCGAATGGGTTATAATGATTTTAATGCTTAGGAGATTTACTAGGCAGCCTAGTTGAATGGTTAAATTATGATCTATGCATTTACCTCGAAAAAACAGCCTTTCTAAAAAAGGGGGAAAAATCTCTGATGGAAGAGTAAGTATTGTGGCCGCAAATAGTACAGTATATCGACCAAGCGGAAAGGTTTGATGATAATATCTGCATACTAATAACTCTCCCGTGAGTGATTTTTTCTTCTATTAAAAATAGGCTGTTCTTTTGAGGTATTTGCATATATTCAGTGATGGCATTCTTAGGGGCTGTCCATTAATTACGTAAGGGTTTGGTGAGGGAGGGGGGGGGTTTGAGAAATCTTACGCGCCATACAAATTTTTTTGGGTTCTCATACAAAAAATCTTACAAGGGGGGGAGGGGGTGTCAGAAAATCGCTAAAATTCCCTTACGTAATTAATGGACAGCCTCTTACCAATGTGTAAAATGCAGCGAGCTTCTGCGTGCGCATATTCCTTAAGAACGATTCATCGGAGATTTCCCCTTCTTTTGAACATAGGCTGTTCTTACTGTGTTTGAATGTTATAGCAGCATATTTTTTTTTATCAAAGGTTTTCCTTCTTTTAAAATGTTGAAAGAACCATAATTTAAGTTCAGGTGATGAAGCTGCTTACTTTTTACCAGATGTTTCTCCTTCTTATAAAATAGGCTATTCTTTCAAGCAGTATTGTATTCGAACAGAACGTGAGCCATAAATGAACTGAACACTTTAATTTTTTTGGTCGACAAAGCATTGAACTTGCCTGTCAGAGCTTTTGCTGCTTAAGAGCGCCCGCTCGGTTCCCGGGATGCTAACATAAGGCTGAATTTCAAAAGGCTGAATGCACAAAAGGCTGAACACGAAAGGCTGAAAGTAACATAAGGCTGAATTTCAAAAGGCTGAATGCACAAAAGGCTGAAATTGCAAAAATGCAGGAAATGAATTTTAGTGATTCTTTTTTTTTTCTGGCGTAACGTCCCAACTGAGACAAAGCATGCTTTCAGCTTCTATACGCATTTCAACAGTTATTATTTGAGAGCATTCTCTGCCAATGACCACTTTGCATTTGTATATCGTGTGACAGGCAGGAAGATACTTTATGTCCGCGGTTGTCAAGGAATTTTTTATTTCAAAAAGTTTCTGGCCCGAGGGAGAATCGAACCCGTCTCCCTCAGCAGGACTACCCGTTCGCTAACCAGATGGGCTACATATATGAGTCCTAGTCATAGAATGTGCTTAGTGAAGAGGCTAGTGATGCATACCAACTAACACAAAAAATGACTGGTATTTCAATTGGAGATTTTTCCTTCTTTGAGCATGAGCTATTCTTTCGAATCATGCTGTTATGGAGATTGGTTGCCATTACAGCTGCCAAAAATGTGATCAGAGATTTTTCCTTCTTTAAAATATATGCTATTCTTTGGAGAAATACTGTCATAGTTATGTAGGCGATCAATAATGCATACTTTAGCGCGGAAAAACAGTCCTATCGCTTTCCGATCTCAAACATAGTAACGGAAGCATGTCCAATTAACCATCAACCAATGAGCAGTAGTGCGCGTCAAATGTCAAACTCAAGCAAAACCAATGCAATGGTCAGGGCTGAGTGGTCGGCCAACTAGCAAATTTTCATAAAGATCATTATATCAGTGTACGATATGAATAGTTTGAGTGTTATGTCTGTTTGTCTGTGATGTTAGTGTTGCCTTTAGGCTCGCATGACTGCCTTTAGGCTCGCCGTTTGAAAACTAGTCGAATCATTATTTCAGCCTTATGTTATTTCAGCCTTTTGACATTTTCAGCCTTTTGTGATTCAGCCTTTCGTAATTCAGCCTTTTGTTATTTCAGCCTTTCGTGTTTCAGCCTTTTGTACGTAACCCCTTTCAACCTAGATTCCGACTTGACACACATAATACTTCAAACGAGTGGAAATAAATTGTTGGCGAAATCCTTTGTCAATTTGAGCTAAAATAGTTAAGTATTAGCGGGGTGTTGGCCGATATGATACTGAAGAAAGTACAATAACATAGACATTATGATACCAAAATCCATAAGATTATGTTCCACTTGAATGTCTTTTCATCAGTTAGAGTTAGCTCACGTGACCAGATGTCCATTCGATGAATAGTCAAATAGATTGAATGTCATATACTTCCTCTTCCGTAAAATGGGTTTTGACCAAATGACCGTTAGACCAAATCTACTTTCGAGCAAAGATTCTATTGTTTCCTATGATCATTTTCAAATCGAGTCAAATGTTTATCAAAAACCAATAGATTAGCCATAAATGTCCAAAATGTCATTTCATTCGATTCTCTACAACTTTCAAAACTTTTCAACATGTTGATATCTTTCAGCCTTTTGATATCTTTCAGCCTTTTGATCATTCAGCCATATGTGTTTCAGCCTTTTGATCATTCAGCCTTATGTGATTCAGCCTTTTGTACGTAACCCAATTAATGTGTGGCTTCGTGGTCGTGCGGCTAGTGTCACCAAGCATTTAGTCGCATCGTGCTGATGAGCGCGGGTTCGATTCCCGCCACAGTTGTCAGGAAAAGTTTTCGGCTGTGCCACTGGGCGTTGCATGCTAGTCCGTTGTCTAGTGTCGTGCTTCCTTCAAAGAGCGAATAGCTCACTGGAAGCATTGAACGCATCCGCGTCTTTTTTTTAACATCTTCATAATCCCCCCCTTATTCAGCCTCAAGTTTTAAACTAAAGAAGAACAGCTGATTGTCTCGGAGAAACACAAGGTCCACTGCGCTATAGTTCCGGTTAGCGGAATACTGTGGAAGGCGCCCTGGTACTTCACAGGCTCCGTTTACGGTTAGGTTTCTATAAGACCCCCCTAGTCATTCATTCCTAGGCACGGTAAGCATATAGCCGCATCACATCATGAATTCAGGGCTACCTGGTAGTGGACTCTTTCCACCGGAACAGGCGGTCCGTAGTGTTATTCTTAACCAATTGAGACAATCGCTACCGACACTACACAGCTATCTGGGTTGATCGAGAAAAGAAGTTAATATTGATGATTAACTTCATACGGGCTCGAACAACCGACTAAATCCCGGAAGGGATTTCTAAAGGACATCCTGAACTAAATGCTGAAGAAGTTTCAGAAGGATGTTACTGAAAAAAAAATCTTCGAGAATCCGTGCAAAAATTGCAGACAAATGTACTGGAAGAATTATTGAATTCATCTCATAAAAAGTTTCTGAAGGGATTCCTGGAGGATGATTTGGAGATACTTCTGGAGCAATTCTGGAAAGAATTTCTTGCAAAATATCCGAAAGGTATTAGTGGATAAACATTCCCGAAGCAATTTTCCTAGAGAAATTTTCGGAGCAAATTTAAAAGAAATTTCTTAAAAATGCCTGGAAAACAGGAAAACGCTGTACAGTAGTTCCAAGAAAAATTTCTTAAGATATTCCTGGGAGAAACGCCAAGAAATTAGCCCCGAAGAATTATCATCCTGATCAGGAAAAATCATCCAAATGATGTAAATAAAGTTCAATATTAAAGTACTTTCCTTTGTACCAGTGTATGGAACTTTAGTAACCAGCTTTAATTTTACCATGACAGTACTGGTCTAGATCGAGTTTTAGAAAAGAATATCCTTAGAAGAGTGCGACGTTGTGAGTTTACACCTAGATAAATTCTTTGTAAATATCCTGGTCAGCGTCCTCAAGGATTCTCATATGTAGCAGGGCTTCCCAACCTTCTTGAGATGGCAGCCCCCTTTAAGAATTTTCGAAATATCTGGAGCCCAATGTTTTTTTTTATATGAACTAAATAAACAACACCGAATTATTTGGGTACAGTGGCGTAACCAGAAATTCACTGTAGGAGGGGTTTTCGACGATATTTTCTGAATTTCATTGATTTTGAGAGGCCTTGCCCTTCCAAATACGTCACAAGTTGACGCGTATGCTTTTTTTAATTTGACACTCACATTTCGTACATTCAATTTGAGTTGTAGCTTACAAAAAAAAGCGGTGCAGTCGAAAGTTTTTTCTTCTGAAAGCGTTTTATACTGAACATTTGTTTCTCAAAAAGGGTTCTAAAATTAAAGGCGAAGTCTCGCTTTTATTGAAGAATATGATCTAGCATGGTACTATAATCGGAATTGTACTTTACTCGATCTCGAAAAACGAAGGAATAATGAGAAAATTCGAAATAATTAAAATGGAAAATAGTTCTAGTTTGACATTTGAGATCAACCTTGGCTCGCCATTTTCGTACTGGGGATTCAATGTTCCGATGTGACATACACGGTAAAAAAAATCACTCAAAGTATGTGTTATAAGCTAGGGGCGGGACAAAAAATTTAAAATTGAAAAATTATAAATTTTCAACCACGACCTATAAAAATATCTAAAAATGAGTACATACGTACCGTTGGTAGGACGAGAATAAAAGGGCAAACTGTTTCGATAGCATCTAGGGTCTTGTACCATTTGGGCAGGTGTACCTATTTTGGGCACTTGCAGCTATAACTAAGTCAATTTCAAACCAATTGATTTGAGTTTTTGTATAGAGTAAGTACTGTACGTGCCTAACTCTGTACAAAAATTCAAATCAATCCGTTTGAAATTGACTTAGCTATTGCGGTAAATGTCCAAAATAGGTACACCTGCCCAAATGGTACACGACCCTATATTGCGAAATTTGGCTTCAAACGCAAATAAGATTTGGTTTTATAATAATTCTATGATGAAACAAAGTATGAGTCTGTCTTGGTTCGTCGTTGCATCGCGTCGTCGTTCTGTGTGTGTGCTTTTAGAGGAAAAAAAACTAGTTTTCGTGCGAGTCGGTCGTGTGATGCCAGCAGCAGATGACATTTCAGTCTGTCTTGGTTCGTCGTTGCATCGCGTCGTCGTCCTGCGTGCGTGCTCATCTTCGTACGGGGCGGTTGAGTGTGTTTTTGGAGGCAAAGTGGAAGTGCCGCTTTTTTCATTCGGATCGGCCGCGTCGTCGTCGACAATTTGAATGTGCACATCGTCGTACCCGTGTGTTGTTGTAGCGGTTCAGTGTGATTTCGAGGCCAGTTAGGCTGCAGCACATACGCACTGGACACTTCGAAGGATGTTTATTGGTGAGCTCGTTACATTTTATCACAATAATTAATGCTATAGGATGGATAAAATTCTACTCTGGTTTTTGGGTATTTAACTAACAAATATTGAAAAGTTCGTCACGTCATGTGTCGGCGCTAGTTCCAAATGCACATTTAGTTGGTAATAAATATTTTTCTTTCATTTTTTGCATGTACACAAAAATTTGAATGGTTCGTCATCTTCGGTGTCGACTTTGTAATATTTTAGCCCAAATGAATAAATGTTTTGACTCAAATAAAGGTTGCATAAATTTCTGGAAAAAGAGAGGGTCGGTAAATGATAAACGGCGAACCATGCGGTAAGATCTTTCTGATTTTTTTTATCATGTGTTATTTTGTTAATACCTACTTGTGAATCGATCGCGTTAAGCCTTATCTCGCGCGGAAACGCAAACTACTGATGCGTCGGTGTTTAACATTGTGTTCTCCTTAGTTGCGAATGAATAACTTATGTAGGGTGAGTTTGGAGGCACAATAGATCGCGTACGTCGTCCAAGGTTTAGAAGGGTATTACTTCGCGAGCGCTGGTATTGCTTATTGAAAAGTATTGGGATTGCAGCATTTACACAATGAAGAGAAAGCTAATCCCAAGCATCATCTGATGGTTCTTTGTGTAAATGCAGTTGTCCTTGCAATAACAGAGGAGCAACCGCGGGCGGTCAATCATGCTCATGCTCATGCTCAATTCTATGATGAAACAAAGTATGACTTACAATTCGGTGTGCCTGGTATTTCTAGCACGTCCTACTTTACTGCGAGTTCAACGTTTAATGACTTTAAGATTTCTGCACACGAATTTCTCAGATTTAGCAGTTCTTGATACGAGGGAATCTTAACTGTGGGCAACGGATATCGCTTTCCTAGTACAAATGTGGACACTCTAGTTAAACTAACTTCAATTCTAACCGGCGGATCCACGACTCCGCTCAATTTTACAATGATCACTATTGTACATGCTGGGACCCGTGGCGTAGTTGGTCACACGTTCGCTTCATATGCGGATGGTCATGGGTTTGATTCCCAGCCCCGGCACTTGCAATTTTTCGTCAGTTGCTTATCCCCCGAGAGCAACTGACACTGACCCTCTTCTGAGCCCCATGGCTCAAACGGACCCGGATACCTGGACATCGGCAAACTGCTACTCATAATGGACCCCCAATCGGACTGGAAAGGAACAACGGCCATCCATCATCATCCTTGTGCTCATCATTCTACCAGGTATAAAGTAGAAAAGTGAAAGCAGCAGAAAGGCAACCAGTTCGATAAAGTAGAATAGAATCTAGGCGCTGTACAAAAATGTAAGTGCAGCTGTCACTTGAAATTGCTCAAGTAGTGCCCCAATAGAGCTGTAAATTAGGTTAAGTGATCAGGAATTATCACTATTGTACATACCTGCGTACGAATTCAGAAACTCTGCGGTCGAAAACACATACGTATTTAAGCATGGAAGAAGGTAAATAATTAGAAAACCACACTGAATCAGGGTTGAAAAAATCTCATTCAATTGAATGAATTTCTGCTGAACTGAATGCTTTTGACATTCATTTTCAGCTCCGCTGTGAGATACTTGAAAGTGAACGCAGAAAAATTCAACTACATTGTGGAGGTATTGACTGCACCATCATCAACACACGTTCTGCGCTGATGGATGCTTCATTTCAACACCGGCCGCATGAATGCGACTCGCCCATAAGCAAACGTGGTGAATTTTCGTCGTTTGAGTGCCGGTCACAGGAAAAATGTTGCTTTTGAACCTCACCGTCTCCCCGGTGTGAGCGAAGAGAGAATTTTTATTCTCTTTTCAATTGCCTCCGTGAAGGACAGGGGCTTCAACGTCAGAAGCGGTGTGGTGAAAAGACAAAAACAAAAACTCACGTTCGTTGGAAGCTTCGGAATTTTTGCAACCGTGCACTGAATATTTCTTCTACGACTGCTGCACTTCACTGTGTCTCGGAAAATGTGGTATGATCAGCGGAAATGAATGGTTGACAGCTCGCTCACTATTTGTGACAGCTGTCTCTTGAATCGCCGCGACGCTTCGACTGTTGGATGCGGCGCTTCAGTAACGCTTGGTGATAGGGTTGCCAGCGGGCCAACTTCTGCGGCAACACGTACTCTTGGACCATATTTTGTGGTTTAAAACAAGAATCTAGATAGGATGTTAGGAGCCTATTGTGACTCTTGGGAGTTTGGTAGTGGTTAACCCTAAAAAAATGGAAAGGGGATTAAACGAATGTCTCGCTAAATTCCTGTGTTTTCCACACCGCTCCTAAAAATAAGAAAATTCTCCTCGAAACTTATTCTGCAGTATCCACAAAGACAGTTTGACGAACTTCTACAGAATTCATGATTTTGTCTTTTTTAGGATAATGAATTTTACCAAAACCATAAATTTGGTCTGAATAAATCCGCCTATGAATATGAAATAACATTTTCTTATCAAGTCAGTATGAAAACTCTCCTTCTTTATCAATCACAGTAAAAATAAATCTAAAATATTCACTTATATACTGTGAAATCAAATCGATTAAAAACTTCTCAATAGATTTTTAGATTTCCGAGTTCCAAAATGTTTTTAGTCTGCAGAAACACTTACAAAAAATGTTTTCATACATGTACCAACTTTGAAATTCTGTACAATTATGTAGATTTCTGAGATGTTTTGAAAAAGCATTTTTTCAATCCTGAAGAAGAAAAATCCTAGAAATAATCGGGAATGTAATCTTCATGAATTAATAAACATCTGGACACATTTCTACTACTACTGAAAAAATCGCCGCTTTTGCAGTGTTTCGTCCTCCTTTGACTCAATTTCCGCCCACTCTGGGAATCACTGGTTTATACCCATCTCTCATTTTCACGTGTTACTGATTACTAATACAAAAAAAAAACGCAAAACAAAGTTACAAAATTAAAAATTGGTATAATTTGCACAAAATAGCATAAGAATTTAACATTTTTTTTGGTAACATCGCGGTCCCCCTTAACTGACTTCACGGCCCCCAGGGGGCCGCGGACCACCGGTTGGGAACCCGTGATATATAGCATTTTTTTTGTGAGGATAGTTATCATTGAAACCACTGATTTCCATATGTTTAAACCACAAGGTAGGCGAAAATGGTTGTTTGGGTACATAAAGCAAATTTTTCTGTATGGACGTTTGTAGGGCGAACGGCGTGACGCCGGCGTCGCTGCCGCCGCTGCCTCACATTACTATACTGGCGTTCTACGCCGGATTGTCCATTGTTATATGGGAATCCCATATAACATGGGACAATTATGCGTAGAATGGCAGTATAAACGCCGCCGCCAGTAAAGGCAGCTTCGGCGCACACGTCTAATATGTATTATTATTTTTTGGACATTCAGACTAAACTATCCAAAAAATTAATTATTCATATTCAAATACCACTTGACGCCTCAAAGTTGAATTTTTGAGTAAAAAAGTACGGAGCTGAAAAGAAACGTGAAATCAAATTTGGTTTTCCGTGCAAAAATTTCTTGACAAAAAGTTAACACTGAAATCAAATTACTTAAGTGATCCCGTTTGAGACCCATACTTAGCTTAAGAACTATATTTGCCAATTAATCACTCCCTGTATTCGTGTGTAAGGCATGAAGATACTCTTTTCTCTTGGTAATCATGGACGACCAAAAAAAATATAACCTCTTCGATATTGAACACGAAGTACACAAAAACATGTCATTCAAAACAACCTTGGCTTTTGACATAAATATGTTCTCCTACGCAATGTATTACTTTTCGACAATCATCCCTCTCAGATATATGTATGAGTGATCCCAACACATTCATTGTTTACAACACCAATCCTCAACGTCCTCGAATGCCAGTCAAACCTTAAGGACAAGATATTTGGAGTACATAGCTCAAAATTTCTAGAGCACCGTTTTTTAGAACCGTTGAACGGATTTGGATGAAAATGCATCACGCTAATTGTTCAGTGGTTGTCAACAGCGTGATGCATTTTAATCCAAATTCGTTCAATGGTTCTAAAAAACGGTGCTCTGGAAATTTTGAGCAATGTACTCCAAATACCTTGTCCTTAACGAAATTACATTCCCAAAATCGCAGAGAAGAAATCTCAACCGAATAAAAACAAAAATTCACTTTTTATTTCCCTCAACCCTAACAATCATGAGTCAACCTAAAGCCCAGCCACACCACAACCGAAAAACCAAAAGGTGTAATCAAATAAAAATAAGATCGTATTCACCAATTGACGACGACGACGACGACGACGGTGACGACGACGGACGCGACAGTTGTAGGGCGACAAAATTACGACTTACGGCGACGACAACGACGACGGCGAGCAAAACAACACCACCCACTTTCGGATCGTCAGACGGCAGCCTATTTATTGCACCCACGAACAACAAGAAACGCTCCATAGAAAATTTAAAAAACGCTCCATAAAGAATGAACATATGTTACATAAAAATGTGCAATGTCACCGGTAAAACATAAAATTTTCCCATTGAAAGTGCAATTTTGTACCAATAAATAATACTAAAATACTCCATAATAAAATACAAATGCTCCGCAATAAAATGCAATTGCTCCATAAAAAATTAAAATTGTATCCATAATAAATTGAATATTGCTCCATAGAAAAATAAATTGCACCATAAAAAATGAAATTGCACCATAGAAAATAGATGAATGTTCCATAAGTATTATCAAACTGCACCATATAAAATATGAATTGCTACATGAAAAATTGAAAGTTCTCCATAGATTGCATATTAGCATAATTCAAATTCGGCAGTGCTGAATTGCTTTATATTGCACTACTTTAGTGGTGTAGATGTTTTAAGTTATGGAGAATTTTCATTTTTTTTATGGAGCAAACCATATTTTATTTGGTGCAGTTTGATAATCCTTGTGGAGCATTTATGTATTTTCTATTGTGCAATTTCAATTTTTTATGGTGCTATTTATTTTTCCTATGGAGCAATATTCAATTTATTATGTGTACAATTTTTTTTTTGTGCATTTGCATTTTATTATGGAGCATTTGTATTTTGTTATGGAGCATTTCAGTATTATTTATTGGTACAAAATTGCACTTTTAATGAGAAAATTTTATGTTTTACCGGTACATTTTCCATAAAGTGTAGAACGATTCCAGTTATTAATAGGTAACCTTACACATTTTCATGGAACATATGTTCATTCGTTGCGGAGCACTTTTTGATTTTCTATGGAGCATTTGCAATTTGTTATGGTTACAATAACCTTTTGCCGTTTTCGACTGACTTGAACGCGTGCCCTACCTACCTAGGATAACAGCTTTCGGCTACAATATAGATTGATTGCTTGCGGTGTTTTGTTTTGTTTTTTGCAGTAGCAGCAATCTCGTTAAGAGTTCGGGGCTTAAGTTTTCGTAAAATTGTCGGTGCAAGGCGCCCGTCGCCAGCTTTATCGCTGCAATTGAAAACGGAAAATGTGTGATTCGGGTGTTAACAAGATAACACCTAGGTAGATTCCCCTGCATTTTACTTCAATTCGGTAATATGTTGGTAAAAACTTTTTTTATTCGTAACATTTGATGAGATATTCCAGAAATCCTCAAAGACCGTATAGTAACTATATATTTGTTAGTACAGAATCCAGTTAACAGCTGCCATCATTTCAAACATGGTAATTTAAAGTAATACAAATAATGTATCCATAATGGCACCGGTATAACTCCCTAATAATTCTCTTTGATGGAAAATGTTACGACTTTCGGTACAAAAATAGAGCAACCATTTACGTGCGCAGTGCGCACAGAACGTAGCAGCTCCATTCCATCGGTCAATACATCATCGCCCCAGAATTAGAACCCAATAAAATTCGACCGTCATGATTTAAACAGCATTTCATTCATAAGTGCTTGCACCGGCGGCAGCACCCAAGCAGCTGTAGAGATCTCCGCAACTGATCGGAATTTCGCACAACGATATTTTCTCCTCGAGAAGGTCATGACGATCAAAATCTTCCATCGTGGAAAACACCGCACGACTACATCGATAGTGCACTGCGCGTTCTTCGACTTCCTCCGATCATCTCCTGTATTAGCGGACTTGTTGTTTTTACAGGCAGTCGGATGAGTTTTCCTTTTTCGTCCAAAAATAACTCCGTTGGATGTAGGAACGCTTCTGTAACGAATCAGTAGGTATTTGCGCAATGGTCGGTCGTTCAGACCGACTTTATCTGTGTTTTCGTTTGGATTTGTAAAATAGAGAATAGTAGTATGGGTGGCTGAAAATTTCAATGTCAAACTCGTCTGCGTCCTATCCCCATTGGGCTAGAATTGATGCTTGTTCGTTAATGATGTCGTAGACGTAGATGATTACAGGGGACGATGCTGTGTTTTGATTCTGCTGTTGTTGGAGACACATGGAAGTAATTGGTGTTCAGGACAGTAGAAAATCAATAGTATTCAAAAGTGAAGTTAGCGGAGAGTGATTCAATACAAACATTTCAATTTTTTGATCTGATATGGCTTGAAGGTTGCTAGTCTTTCCATAGTACTTATTTTCTTCCACGATAAATTTGCTTAGACTGTTAACCTTCTAATACCCAACCCCGCCTTTAGATGGGGTATACTTTTAGCAATTTTGTATTTTTCCTTTCCTGGGAAATAAAAATTTTTATATTTTTGACAGATGTTTAGGACTATTCTGTACATCTCAAAATGGTTTTTGATATCTTTTAAAGCTTATTTACGATGTTTAAAAATCATTTAAAAATTGATGTTTTGATCACCTTTTAGATGTCATTGTTTCTTTTGTATTGAATAGCAACAATTAACATATTTAAAATTTTCCCATATCATTCTATTTTTAAACTCAAATGAGTTGCATAATGAACATTAGCGGGCTTGTTGGCGTACACCAAGGTGTACCGAAAGGCTATATGTTCACTCCAAAAATGAAATTTTGATAGAGCTCCCGGAGGAGTCAAGTTTCATATACCAATCGACTCAGCTCGACGAGTTGATGTGATGTCTCTGTGTGTGTATGTGTGTGTGTATTAGAGTGGGTCAACGTTGTATGGAGAAACTTTAAATTTGATCGTATCAACCCGGAACAAAGCTTTTTCAATCTATATTAGCGTCCAAAACAACTGTGCAAAATTTGGGAGCGATTGGTTGCGTCCCCGTATTCCGCTTTGCGATTGAAATTTGTATGGAAGTTAGTATGGGCAAACGTACTTTTTTGCATTTTACTAATAAGTTGAATTCTTTTGTTCAATACCATGTAACTAATGACGTTAAAGTATAGCCTAGGATATACCGAGAAACTTTGCCGAAGACCGCAAAGTGATCCGACGCTTGTGAAAAAAGTTATTCGCCTGGTAACTTAGGCCAAAAATTGAGATTTTATTATTGATGTTATTCCTTTACATGTTAAATGTTAAGCACCACCGGGCAATCTGTACGTTATAACTTTTTTCACAAGTATCTGATCACTTTGCGGTCTTCGGAAAAGTTTTTCGGCATATCCTAGGCTATACTTTACCGTCATTGGTTAGATTGTTTTAGACGAAAAATTTTAACTTATGAGAAAAATGCAAAAAAGCACGTTTTCCCATATTAAATTCCATACAAATTTCAATCGCAATGCGGAATATGGGGAAGCAACCAATCACTCCCAAATTTTGCACAGTTACTTTGGACGCTAAAATGAATCGAAAAAGCTTTGTTCCAAAAAATCGACTTTGTTGACCCAGTCTAGTGTGTATGTATGTGTGTGTATGTGTACAAAAAAAGGTCACCTCACATTTAGATAGTAAATATCAAACGATTTTAACGATCGACGGCTCATTCGACGTGGAATCTGGTCCCATCGTTTCCTATTGAAAATGTTTCGGATCGGTCCAGCCGTTCCGGAGTTATGGTCATATAGGTGTTCTGGACCGGTACCCCTGGAAGGGGTCAGACATGAAAATGCAACAAACCCATACATGCGACACATTAAATTGCGGCATTTTCGATAACTTGATGAACGGTTACCATTAAAATAGTCTCAAACCATATCTGAACCGGTAGTGTTCCGGAACTGGTTCTGAGTGTCCCGCCGGAAGTGGCCAAATAAAAAAGTGAACCAAACCCATGCATACGACATATCAAACCACGGCTTTTTTGATAACATAATGCATGGTTAGCAAGAAAATAATCTCAAACCCTATCTGAGCGAGTAGTGTTCCGGAACCGGTTCGAGGTGTCCCAACGGAAATGGCCAAATATAAAAATAAACCAATCCCATGCATGTGACACATCAAGTTTCAGACCATATATGATCCAGTAGTGTTCGGGAACCGGTTCCGGGTGTTCCGCTGGAAGTGGCCAAATATAAAAGTGCACCAAACCCATGCGTGCGACATATCAAACCGCGGCTTTTTTGATAACCTAATGAATGGTTATCAAGAAAAAAGTCTCAAACCATATCTGAACCGGTAGTGTTCCGGAACCGGTTCTGAGTGTCCCGCCGAGAGTGGCCAAATAAAATAGTGAATTGAACCCATGCATGCGACACCTCAAATCACGGCTTTTCAGATAACATGATAAATAGTTGGCAAGAAAATAGACTCAGACCATATCAGTGTGCTATTATTTATTTATTTATTGTTTATTCGTCAACAGGTGAAATCCCTACTCCAATGACAATGGTTCATCTCAAAACTAACATAAAACTCTTCTAAAATTAAGCTTATTAGTTTCCCGTGACAAATTGAAATTAAATACACGATGACATTTGTTGAAAACACGGGATATACTGCGGATCGGTTCATGGAATGCATAGTTAGTTCTGGTGCGGGGAAAACGGATGAATGCATTTTGGCGAAGATTCCGGTAGTGTATGTTGATATCCAATATGCTGAGGAGCAGCGGACAATCAATATTGCCTTGTAGGAGATCCCCTATAAAGCACGCTTTTGCCACGTCGCGCCTCGGCTCGAGTAGCTCCAGGCATATCAGTTTGCAGCGACTTGGCAAGTTTAATGGGTGCCTCCAACTGAGGTGACGAAGGACGAAACGGACGAATTTACGCTGGACGGCCTCAATCCGTTGAATTTCGTTCCTGTAGTACGGTGACCATACGACGGATGAGTATTCTAGTACAGGACGCACGATAGAACAATACAAAGCTTTCAAGCAGTATACGTCCGTAAACCTTTTGCAGAAGCGAAACGGAAATCCCAGCTGTGACGAGGCTTTCGAAACGATGTACGCCACATGGTCCTTGAAGGTCAGCTGAACATCCAAGAGAATACCCAAATCCTTCACTGTAGTTTCACGCTTCAATCGGGTTTCCGCCAGGGAATAATCAAATTGTAATAGGGAGCGTTTACGGCCGAACGAAATTACCGAGCATTTTGACACATTTAGCGACATTCGGTTGACGCGGCACCAACGAGCGAAAATTTCCAACTGTTGTTGCAGGAAAGACGCATCATGTGAGTTCCTCACTACGTAATACAGCTTCAAATCATCGGCATACGAGAGTTTCAGACAATCCAATACAAGATTGACATCGTTCATGTAGAGCAGGAACAAGAATGGACCGAGGTGGCTGCCTTGAGGAACGCCGAACCAAACCGAGAAAGGCATCGAAACATGGTCTCCAATTTTGACGGACATGCTTTGTCCGGTCAAATACGATCGAAGCCAGAGGAGCAAAGTATCGTTCATCCCTAGTTTATCGAGTTTGGCAATTGCAATCTGATGATTCATTTTATCAAAAGCGGCAGACAGGTCGATGTAAATAGCGTCAACTTGCTGACCGGCTTCAATTTGGCGAATCACAAACGAAGTAACACTTGCAAAATTAGTTGTCGTGGAGTGTTTAGGCATGAAACCGTGTTGATCCGGCGAGATGAAATGACTGTAGCTCTGAATTAGCTGTTGCAGAACTATCACCTCGAATAATTTAGAAATAGAACACAGTGCAGCTATACCACGATAATTCGAAACATTCATTCTACTGCCCTTATTGAACACAGGGAACACATATGATAGCTTCCAACATTCTGGGAACACCTTGGAGGTCAAAGACATGTTGAACACTGTTGCCAAAGGTGCTACCAATGCACAATGGTCCGAATCCTCGTTTTAGCAGGAAAAATATCCGTATCTCTGTTTTCGTTAGTTTTAGGCATTTGGTGTCTTCAGAGAAGTTGTTTGAATTTGTTTGCTGCATCTTTTCCAAAAATTTTTGATTAGGGTGGTCCGCGTCTTGACTCAAATCGGGAATAGAACTTTTTAATTTTAAGTGATACGCGATCGAGTTCTTTAGCAAAGTTGTAGGCAATGCTATTTGGAGCAACTTTGCCGAATACGCCGTTTATCTAGCTCTTAATTTGAACATAGTAGGTCAATTTTAAGTTTTGACTTAGGGTGAGCCACCCAAAAACGGTTTTTTCGCAATAACTTTTTTATTTGATTTTTTTCGAAGATGTGAGCTTCGAAGCATTTGAAGAGCAAGTAATGACGCATATTTGTTCTGAACACTGCATGTTGCTAGGTCTTGGCATTCAAATGTTATGGGCAATTTTGACTCAAAAACAACGATGTCTTCAAATGCTTATATCTCTAGGAGCTGGTAAAATAAAAAAAGTTCTTTAAGTGGCATTTGGAAGGTTACATATAAAGCCACATTTGGAGTAAAAATTACGAGAACGTTATTTTTTAAATTGGAATAAATCGACTCCAAAAATCCCCTTGAAAATTGAAAAAACTACTCATAGCTCATACAATTTCAAAGATAGAGTCAAACTGTCTTCAGAAAAAATGTAGGTTTTTGCCATGCCTACAAGTTTTCCATACACGAGTTTTTTGCAAAACGTGAAACAAAAGCTTGAAATTGATAATTTGATTCTTAGGGGTACATGCTATGTTTTTCTAGGCAATCAGAACGATTATATTCTTTAAAAACAAATTATCAATTTCAAGCTTTTGTTTCACGTTTTACAAAAAAGTCGTGTATGGAAAACTTTTAGGTATGGTGAAAACCCACATTTTTTCCGAAGACAGTTTGACTCTATCTTTAAAATTGTATGAGTTATAAGTAGTTTTTCGATTTTTAAGGGGATTTTTGGAGTCGATTTATTCCAATTTAAAAAATAACGTTCTTGTAAAATTTGCTCCACATTTGGCTTTATATGTGACCTTCTAAATTCCACTTAAAGAACTTTTTTTATTTTACCAGCTCCATGAGATATAAGCATTTGAAGACATCGTTGTTTTTAAGTCAAAATTGCCCATAACATTTGAATGACAAGACCTAGCAACATACAATGTTCAGAACAAATATGCGTCATTACTTGCTCTTCAAATGCTCCGAAGCTCACATCTTCGAAAAAAATCAAATAAAAAAGTTATTGCAAAAAAACCGTTTTTGGGGGGCTCACCCTAAGCCAAAACTTAAAACTGACCTACTATGTTCAAATTAAGAGCTAGATAAACGGCGTATTCGGCAAAGTTGCTCAAAATAGCATTGCCTACAACTTTGCTGAAGAACTCGATCGCGTATGACTTGAAATTTAAAAGTTCTATTCAAGATCTGAGTTAAGACAAGGACCACCCTAATCAAAAATTTTTGGAAAAGATGCAGCAAACAAGTTCAAACAACTTCTCTGAAGACACCAAATGCCTAAAATTAACGAAAACAGAGATACGGATTTTTTTCCTGCTAAAACGTGGATTCGGACCATTGTGCAATGAATCCAAACAGCTTTTTAATACCAAAGAAGGAACTCCATCTGGGCTGCAACCCGTAGAAGATTTCAGCTGCTTTCCAGCTGCAATAATCATGTCGTCGGAGATTGAAAACTGTTGCAGCCCGATGCTGATATTCGAGGAACATTGGCGGTGGCGTCTGCTACGTCTTGAGGGCTCAAGTGTTCGTAGGCAAACACGTTGCTAAATTGAGTGCGGAAAAGGTTGGCTATATCCGTGGTGGAGTCATGATCGAGCCGTCAGTCATGGTAGAAGACAGTCCCGATTCTTTCCTTTGGTCATTGACATGACGCCAAAATCTTTTCGGTTTCGATTTTATGTTGTTTTGTAGACGCTCGTTGGCATTGTAGAGACGATCGTTGAGCTTCTTGTATTCGGTGTTCACTTCCAAATATACTGCTCTCGTAGCGTCGGTCCGATATTTGCTATGTCGCCGAAGGGCTGCCTTCTTCAACCTCTTGAGACATCTTAGATCGGCATTTGACCATGCCGGCTTGGGCGCAGCACGTTCAGATTTAGCTGAAACATACTGGTCTATGGCATACCACAGAATTCCAGAAATCGTTGACGCAGCGAGATTGGCATCCAATTCGCGAAAAACGTCGTCCCAATCGACATGTGCCAGAAAGTCGTTGATTTTATTGAAATCAGCCTTACTAAAATCGTAGGATACATTTTCCACCGTATCACGAAAGCGGATTTGAGGGGATATTTCCATTCTCGCTAGCATTGGGGGATGATGCCGACAGATTTTAACGAGTGAAGAGGGGGCTTGCATGACTATGCCGTCCGTGCATATTTCCTCGCTGAAGAAACACAGATCGAGGATTCGATTGTTTTCATTTTCGACACCATTCAACTGCCTAAGTCTAGCGGTGGAGTACGCTTCGAGCAACTGTCGTGATGCTGCGCTAATAGAGGATCGAGAAGAAATCGGAAAGAGGTACCCACAGGAAGTGCGTTGCCATGAGATTGCACTCAGATTGAAATCCCCGACGATGATAACGTTGTCTCTGGGCCCCAACTGAGCAACAACCCAATCGAGCGAGGTGAGGTGGTTTTCGATCAAATCGCCATCGTTTACTCGATCAGGTATATAAATCAAGCACAAATAAAGCGTTGCGTTAGCTGTTGTGATAGCGATCCATAGTTGCTCGACCATCGGACCGCCAGGGGGATTAAGCACACGCGATTTGAAGCACGATCGCACAGCCAGCAAAACGCCACCTCCGGAACTTTTGTTGCTGTTTGAAGGAGACCGGTCCTGCCTATAGACGGAATACGAGTCGTCGAACAGTTGACTCGACGAGGTGTTTTCATTCAGCCAGGTTTCACAAAGAGCGTAGACATCGTAGCAGCCGTCACTGATTGCTGACTGGTACTCGGCGATAGAGCTGTTGATCCCACCAACATTTTGATAGTACATCAGGATACTTGCGGAGGCCGGTGAAACGTTTGTTCGTGTTGTTGCGGACGCTGAGGACCTCGATGAAGCCGGAAGTGCCGGTAAGCAGAAATTCGGATCAGCATCATGCGGTGATGATTCGGAATCATTGTAGCAGGCCAGTTCCAAAGCCGGTGGCAAGGGTTCGATGGTTCGATGCTAGGAACGGAGGACGAATCAGATCGCGAAGCGACACTAATATAAGGGTACTTGCCTTGTGGGGCACGGTGGAAGCCCCGTTTCTCAGTCTCAACTACAGGACCAGGACGGCTGTGTTAACGCTGGCAGCAGGGCTCGACTGAGTTAGACGGGTCGGGGGCTTCCATAATGCCGTGGCTCGTGCGTCCTGGTGAATGAAGTGCTGATGTCGGAAGAATGCTTCCCGGTGGTCGAGTATTGAAGCGGTTTTGTTCTCCGTGAACGGAACGTCGAGTAGTGGTTGAAGTCATAATTAGTTTTTTGGGAAATTAACGAATTCCCTCAAACGAACGCCGACAGGCCAGGATGATGGCTCCAGAGCCATTTCCTTGAGATCAAGATCTAATCCGATTTTGTAAGAGACAAATGTCAAAGTGGTTACGTCTTTCCCTTTCGGAACAAGGCGCACAACCTCTGGAGCACCAGGTAAATTTAAACATCGTGAAACTACTTTTTGCACATCGTTGTCGCTTATTAGCGCATTCAGTCCAGTCATATACAGCCAAAACTTGTCGGGTGTTGTGGCTTGCGTGATAGATGGCACAGATAGTTGGATCTCGCTAAGATCGATCGTCTTCGTACCATTTACAGGCGGAACGGACACATCCGGTCTACGGTCTTCTCGACGCCGTTTAACACCAAGTCTTGGCCATGCTGACGGCGAGGAAACAGCGACAGATTGAAACGGCTGAGCTGGCTGACCAGTAAAATTGTCGATTTTCTGACTCAGTTTTTCAACCACCGTGAACAGCTCCTGCACTTGCTTTGGTACATCAGCAAGTTGGCAATTAGGCGTCCCATCATGTTGACGGCCGTTCATGTTTGAACGGCCGTTTAGTTCATTTCTACAAGGAGGACAAATGAAAATCGCCTTCCCTGATGAAAACGCTTCTTTGAAGGTGCGAGAGTTTAATCCACAGCACTGTTGGTTGATGTGGAACAATGCTTCACAGAAACCGCAACGGATAGGCTCGATATCATTTGTCTCTAGGTTGCATTCGCCACAAAGTTGTTTCGCCATGATTGCGCACTCCAACCGAACTTGGTATTACTATAGAACACCGGTAGGGATACTCTAATCTCGCAGAATGCAATTCACAGTGAAATGCAGTATATCGGATATGAAAGATGAAGCTCGAATAAACGCAGTATAGCACGGGTGAGAGATGGAATTCGCAGTGAACCGCAGTATAGCACTGATGAAGATGGTGATTTATTTGATCTTTATCATCGAGCAGCTGCAGGCACAAAATTAATGATTTTCACGAAAAACACTATTTCTTTGATTGAGTATTTATGCTGATGACACAGTACAACACTTTAGCAACGTAGTCCAATACAAACGTATATTTTTAAAGCGGTGAAAAAACAGTGCAAAAAGACCTAAATACGAGCGATAAAAAACAACATTCACTTAAGCACAGGGCTGGCAGCGAACATCTACGGAACCGATTTCGGGTATCACGCCGGAAAAGATCAGATGTAAACCAATACATGTAACATATCAAATGATTTATTTGGCGATCTTAAGAACGGCTAGCAAGAAAAAAGCCTTAGACCATATTCGGGACAACAGGTCGTGTCCGGGAACCGATTTTGGTTGTTCCGTCGTTAGTGGTCAAATATAGAAGTGAACCGAAGCTATGCATGCGACACATCAAATCGTGGCTTTTTCAATAACCTAATGAATAGTTAGCCAGCAGAAAGTCTCAGACCATATTTGGGAGATTCGCTAGTGTTCCAGAACTGGAAACTATTTCCACAATCACCCCCTACCCACCAGCAACAAAAACGCCCACCCCCAACCCCTAAAAGGGGGTAAAATATAGAATGGAACCAAACCATAGCGGCCTTTTGATCATCTGATGAACGGTCAGCAAGAAAATAGTCTCAGTTCACATCTATAACTGTTAACAGTGTTGCGGGTGTTCCACTGAAAGTGGTTAAGTATGGAAGTGAACCAAAATCATGCATGCGACACATAATATCGCGGCTTGTTCAATAACTTGCCGAACGATTAGCAAAAAAACAGCCTCAGATCACATCAGAAACTACCGGTAGTGATTCGAAACTGGTTCCGGGTGCATGCGGCATGCCAAATGCCTGTGGCACATCAAATAGCGGAATAATGAAAGTGAACAAAATCAAATCTAGTGATTGTTCAAATCGTGGCTTTTTGTGAAGAAATGGTCGAAGTATTCATATATGCAATATAACAAAATTGTGACCAAGGCGAGCTCATCAAATCACACCATTTCAGATTTCTGCGGTGTTAATATATAGTAGGATGGATTAACGTTTAATGCGAAAATTTTAATTTGATCGCATCAACACCGAATATTTTTTTTACCAATTTCCTCTTGCGTCTAAAATTACTGCGCAAAATTTGGGTGCGGCTGGATGAGCCCTCGCTCTTCTCATTGCATTGCCATTGAAATTTGAATGGAAAATCTCGTTTTTTGCATTTTTCTCACAAGGAGGTAAAGTTTTACATGAATCGTGTAACCAAGGATAATACAATATAGCTTAAAGTGTGCTAAAGAAAACTTTGTCGAAGATCGTAAAGTGATCTGTGATTGTGAATAATGTGAAGCTGGTCAAGTAGTCAACTGAGAGGTCTGATATTGTTCAGATCTGTTTTGTCGTGAACATAACATCGGAATATATGCCATCAATAAGTTTCACAAATCGATAGGGGCTTTGTTAAAAATTTTGCTTTTCTATATAAAGTGTTCCCAGGATTTCGAACATTTCGGCTAACGTCGAAGGAAAAACCATGAGTACATATTCGATGAGAAAGGCACTATCACCACTAGGCGGATTAATCTGGGTTTTTTCCATAACCAATGCTCCGATTGAGCTGAAATTTTAACTTTAACTGGCTATCATCAGATATTTCAAATGTACGTTGGGAAAGAATTTTTCAATTGATTTTTTCCTACTGAAAAAAAAAATACAAATCTTCATTATTTTTTGGAAATTTTGCACAAGTTGAAGGAGATTGGCCAATATAATCACCAATATCTCAAATCCCACTAATGTTATGCCAAAATAATATTAAGTTGATCGAAACATATTATATTCAACTTTCTATTTATGCAAAATGATTGAAAATTTGTTGACCGCAACGCAAGATATTTATATTTAAGTAAATTCCGTATTTTTTAATCTGTAGAGCTCAATTTTCAGCAAAAACACATAAACTGTTCTACTTGCAATTTTTTGAAGCACGATCCTGATATCAGCACATAATTATACATCAAAAATGTTGGTCATTGATAGAAGTTCACGACATTCGTTTTATTTTGTAAACTTGTGTAATTGATCTGTAAAATATTTCACAATATTTTCCAGTTATTTTGCTTTAAATATGTGAACTTCAAATAATAACTTCATTTCATTTCTGAAAGATTTTTTAAGGAAGGTGTTCTACAAGTCTTCATTACCTATGTAATTTCAGGGTATGCCACTATTTTTTCTAATATGTTAAATTAACAGACTATAAGATATTCAGTTCATTCTTATTGATTCTGACTCATCACTATATTAGGGATTACTTCCAATCATTTTTTACATTTGGACTTACACACGTTCAATGAAGTTTACCTTTATTTGAAACACACAAAAAAACTCAGCATTTTGCCATTAGAGTTTGCTCCTGAAGAGCATCAGTTATCAAATTCCGAAAACAACCAGTAACCTCAATACTCAAGGCAGTATATCTCAAATGCCTTGTCATACATCTCATTTCGGTTAGGTTCGAATTTAAATCAAAAACATTTCTAAGGAAGCACCGCAAATCAATATTCTTGCTGAGATTTTGCCATCTCATTGACAGAATAAAATCTGCTTTTCGATTCTCGAACGTTCTTGATACACCCGATCCATCGTTTCCGAACAACAAAAAAAGTAAAACCAGAACACCCGTTCCGCATTCCGTCCGCATCATCATCACCGAGACAGCCTACACCGCCATCATTTTACTCAATTTTCCCGACTGACACATATCGGGTGTGCTGTTTTTCCTCATTTCTCGAGAAAAATGATGATCCAATTCCGAACGGGTGGCGAGGTGTTCACATGACAAAAGAAAAGGTGTACACAGTGTTGAAGCAGCGCGAAAAATGTTTACAACCACGTCTTCGTCACCGCCGCCATCATCGTCGCTGTCGTTTGCCAACAACACCGTTGACGTCTTCGATTTTCCGCCTACCCAAGTCAAGAACATCAGCAGCAACAGCAGCAATGTGGTACCCATTTGCATCGTTAGAGGTTACTTCCTCGCGATGATGTGATGGCGCGGCAGCAGTTAATGGCAGTGCGGCCAACAACGTCATCTTCCCCCACACGTCTTCTGCTGTCGATATGAGGTGAAGGTGTGGATGATGAAGGCTATGATTTTGAATGTACATACCTCAACTCTTTGTTGTTTGTAGACATTACTCGGATCGGGTTTTGGGGACGTAATGTACAATTTGAAGTCGGCGTTTATGGCTGGTTTTGTTCCACAATCATAACAAAGACGTTGTGCTGGTAGAATGTGTGAATGCAAAATGTAAAACCGAAATTCCATAAATGTTTAGCTCTTTTTTATAGTTTGTGAAAGTTGATGCAGTATCAGTCGTACTTACGGCCGCCCACAGTGTCACCCCTTGTTGTAGTGTGAATACTCCAGGGTTAAAGTTCAAATTCCGATTTCAAACGGGTTTTCTCACCCATGTTTTATCATCTTTTTGGCTTTGTATGTTTACTAGAAAAACGAAGCACTTTCAACGTGCTTAGAATCACTCTTTGTTACCATTGGCCATTAATTATCAATAAACACAGTTTATTCAACACGGTTTAGTCAAAGAGATTACTACCCTATAATTGGCAAACCGAATCGCACAGCCATGTGGACGAAAATAAGTCAGATGGCAGAGATTTACTCTGCCTAAATTGCGGATGTCGAGTTAGCCACTTCAATACGAGACTTGACTTACATTAGGGTGACTCAAAAATTTAACATTTAAGGATCATCCGGCAATTGTCATCGTAGGGTATAGGAAAGGCATAGGGCAGCCTTGATTTTAAATGCGAATGGCAATTTTTGTTTGCTTTATTTAACAATGCAGCTGAAGAAGTTACCTTACCTAACAAACAATTCAATTTTTAATTCAAACATTTTCGAACACATATTTTTTATTTTTTTTTCTCATACACTGTTAGACGTTCTTAGGTTTCAAGTTATTAGGGAGCGCATTAAATTGAGTCACACCAGTGTAGAAGGAATGTCTTAAAGCGAGCTCAGTTCGTGGTCTTGAAACAAAATGTTTTGCCTTGCTCTGGTTTCGTAAGTGTGTATATTTTGAAATTCAATTAAACGTATGTTGGAATCCACTTAGATATGTGTTATTTTTTTTTTTTGTAAACAAAAAGCAGGCAGTTGTATTTATGCAATAAATCTAACGGCAATATTTCAGGTGAATTCAAAGTTGCAGTAGGAGAAAATAGTGGAAGTTTGCGAATATATTTGATTGCTCTATTTTGCAATACTATCAGTACGTTCAGATGCGTTACTCCTACTGAACCCCAAATTGTATTCAAGTAAGACAGATGCGGTAGAATGTAAGCATTATACAATTGCCAACAGCTTTGCATACTTGTACAATTCCTAGCTTTATTTAGAGCAAATATTATAGTTATTATTTTATTTTTTACGAATCTAATATTTATGTCTCTTCCAATTGAGATTCTCGTCCATTGCTTAACCTAAATAATCTACCTCAGTAACTTGAGCTAAACGTTCGTTATTTATAATCAGTACAAATCGTGGGTTTGGATTTTTGAGAAAAATATTATGAAGTTTGATTTTCTACTATTTATTTGCATTTTATTGACAGAAAACCAACAGAGAAGTAGATGAAGATAATATTGCATCATATTTTGGAGTGATTCTTGGTCATTTGCCTGATATTTGCAGACGGCATCGTCTGCGTAGCATTGCAGTGTTCCCTTGAGTGGCACGTTAAAAATCATTTACAAAAAGATTGAATAATATATGACCAACAATGGACCCTTGTGGCTCACTCAGTACTCCATTGACACAACATTGACATCCATTGACCTACCTGTTTCCTGTTCGAGAGGTAGGATTTCAGTAAAAAAAACTGCTGATGAAGTGAATCCATACAAACTTAGTTTAGCAATCAATAAATCATGAGGAATACAGTCAAATGCTTTACATAAATCTATAAAAATGCATCCAACATACTCTCCATCATCTAAACCTTTTACTATAAAATTCAATAGTTCTAAAGAAGCCGATTCAGTGCTTTTTTTTAGGTAGGAAACCAAACTTATTTTTATTCAAAAGAATATTTTGCAATAAATAGCATTTAATTTGCTCATTTATATTATATAAATTTTATAATGTATTCTGGAATTTTAGAGAGGGCTGGCAAACTTGAAACAGGTCTATAGTTAGCTTTAGTAATCTTATCACCAGATTTATAGAGTGGAACTAATTTTGCAACTTTCAAACAATTTCCAAAGTGTGAGGACTGAATCATATTGTTGACTGCTTCTGTCAATTTGGGAGTTATGGAGGAAGAACATTTATGAAGAAAACTCGTATTAATGTTATCCAATCCGACAGCAGCACTAGCATTTAATAATTTTAACACAGTAGTAACTTTTTCATCATAAACCACCGAGAAAGAAAGAAAACAAATAATCCAATATTAATAAAGTATTCATTGAAACAATTAGCTATCAAAGCATCTGTTGGAATAATTTCATTGTTCTCCTTGAGTGACAGCACTGCACTTGATTTTGAACAACTTCTCTGGAAAATTATTTCCCTTAGTGTACTCCACGTTTTTCTGTAATCTTTTTAATTTTTGCACAATTTGCGCCCGTATTGTTGCTTCTTAGAGTATTTGATCTTGTTTTTTAATGCATTACGCATTCTTACATACATATGGTAAAACTAATTTTTTAGACGATCTGTTGTAGCGATTTTGTATTGTTTATAAACTTCATTTTTTGTCTAATTTCAACTAATTATTCATTGTTTATGTATGGCTGCCGAATTCTCATGATCTTCTTTTTAATTGATATTTCTGTTTTGTTTACGTCTATAATTGCATTCAGTTTTTCAGAAATATGTATCACTAAAATGTGTACTAGAATAGAAAGTTGTTTGTGATACTGATCTGAGAATATAGTCGTAGTTGATATATGTTTTCTTTCGCACGAGCTCATCCTTCAATTCGAACTTTTGCCCCACTATATGTAAAATATGATTTCCAAATGCTTTTTGCAAAGTATACCTAGTTACCCCCCAAAATAAAATATAGAACTCTATTTTATTACAACTCCATTCCATGCGTTGGAGGACCATCGCATATTACAATTTTTTGATCAAAAACCAACATTTTGTCATAACTTTTCGAAATATTGATCAGTTTTCATAAATTTTGGAGTGAAAGACTCTTTTTCAAAAAGGCTTCGAACAACCTTGACACCCGAAAGAAATAATTTTAATTGAGCTCAAAAACTTCAAAAGAAACTTTTGCCCCACTTTACTCTACTTTTGTATAACAAGTGTATATTTTTTCAAATTTTGCAGCAAAACTATTGAATCTTTTACTTGTTCGTCTGATCATGGCATCCCAACTGGAACACAGTCTTCTCGCCGCTTATGGTAATTGTGATCTACAAAAGATAATATACGGCAGTGGGAGTGATTAATTTTCGCAGCTAGCTCTGCATTCGCTGCCTTTTCGCTTTATTTTTCAAAAGTGTTCTAAACTGAAAACATCCTCTTCATCGTGTCCAGTCATCACAACCAGGGATGCCATATATACAGATTTATCTGTATTTTACAGATTTTTGACCATCCATAGAGAAAGCATTTAAGATTAAATACAGATATTCTTTTGTACAGAATACAGATTTTTCACTCAAATTTTGTATGGGATACAGATTTTTGAAGGAGTGATACAAAATAACATCTGGCATCCCTGATCACAACAGTTTGCATAATTCCCAAAGAAACCTCTGAAAAATATCATAGAGGAATTCCTGAAAAATACTTTTGGAGGTATCTCTGTGGAGGAATTCCTAGAGAAAACTCTAGAAATCTCTCGAGAAACATCTAAAAAAACTGTAAGAATCGCTGGAGAAATCCATGGCGAAATTCCAGGTGAAACTTCTGTAGGTATCTCTGGAAAAAAAATCCAGGAGAAATTACCCAAGAAATTACAGGAAGAAATCCCAAATTTTTGTTAAAACCTTTTAAGGAGTTCCTGAATAAATCCCTTGGAAAATTTGGGAAGGAATCGGGTCTGGGACCGTTTGGACACTTGATGCTACCAACCCCCTGAAACCAAAAATTTGGTGCTGTGCGTGGTGCTGATTTAAATAGACGGTCGCATTAAGCTGGAAACATAGCGGATTTTTGGAAGAAATCTCGGAGAAATTCCTAGAAGAACTATTGGAGCAATTCTCATTGAAATCTTTGAAGACATTTTTGGAGAAAACTCTGAATAAGATTCTGGGGTATTCCTGGGAGAATTTCAGCAGTACTGGCCTAAGAGTTTTTGGCAAGAGATCGAGGAGAATTCTAGAAGAATCTCTGAAATTTCAGAAGAAATCAAGAAGCCACCCTTAAGGGAAATATATAAAAGAATCCTGCGAAAAAAACTGCGAAAAGTGATCAATTTCACCCGAAATTACGGTACTTAAGTACTCCATCAAACTGGAGCCTCTCAAGTTAATGTCTGAGCTGCCCCAGATGATATGGTGAGCATTAGCATCACTGCCAACAATAAGCGGAAGGCCTTTTGAAGTACAGTATGCGATGACTTGTTTGAAAGCATCCGTAGGGGATGGTTCATCATGCGGTAAATAAACCAAACAATAGACGTATTTCCTGTTGAGGTTTCCAACAGATACATCAATTGTGATAGCACATACATCTCTGGTGGTTAGTTCAGAGATGAGTGTAGCAACTATTGCGTTGTTGACAAGCACACAGGCTCGAGGCATGACACGCGAGTTTGCCATTTCATGTTTACTGAAAGTAGCAAAAACCGGGTTCACAAGGTTTGCTAGATAGAAATTTCCCTTACGAAAGTAAGGTTCTTGTACCAAGGCCACTTGGGCTGTACCATTTTGCATAAGTCTGCAAAGATTGATCGTTGCTGTTCTTTTATGCTGAAGATTGATCTGAGCTATCCTAACCGTAGCCACTACCCAAACTAGGTAAGATTAAACTCTTCGCAACAACAGCACAACAAAGAACAGCAACAATAAAACCAAATCGGTATCGATTGGAAAACGCCAAAGGCGAGGATACACAGAATACACTGTGTAAATCGCATAATGCGAAACCATATAGGTGAAAATTTAAACTAATTAACAACATCTTCATAATCCCGCCCTTATTTAGCCTCAAGTGAGACTAAAGAAGGGCAGCTGATTGTCTCGGAGACAAGGTCCACTGCACCATTGCTCCGGTTAGCGCAGTAAGGGCTACATACTGTGGAGGGCGCCCTGGTACTCCACAGGCTCCGTTTACGGTTAGGTTTTTAATAGACCCCCCTAGCCATTCATTCCTAGGCACGGTAAGCATGAAGCCGCATCACACCATAAATTAGGGGTCACCTGTTGGTGGATTCTTACCACCGGAACAGGCGGTCCGTAGTGTTATTCTTAGCCAATTGAGACAATCGCTACCGACACTACACAGCTATCTAGGCTGATCGAGAAAAGAAGTTAATATTGATGATCAACTTCATACGGACTCGAACAGCCGGCAAAATTTTTCGTCAGTTACTCTTCCCCCCGAGAGCGGCTGGCACCTGACCCTCTTCAGAGCATATGCTCCAACGGACCCGGAAACCTGGATATCGGCTAACGGCAACTCTTCATGGACCCCCAATCGGACTGGAAAAGGAACAAGAGACACACATCAACATCCTCGTGCTCATCATTCTACCATGGACAGGGTAGAAAAAGTGACAGCAGCGCAAAAGGCAACCAGTTCGATATAGTAGAATTAGAATAGTATACCTTTAGGCGCTGTACAAAGTGTAAGGGGCTGTCCATAAACCACGTGGTCATTTTTTTTGGGACTTTTCAACCCCCCCCGCGTGGTCATTAGTCCATACAAAAATTTTTATTTGTCCATACAAAATGGTCATTGGCCGACCCCCCCCCCCTAATGGCCACGTGGTTTATGGACAGCCCCTAAGTGCAGCCGCCAATTGGAATCGCTCACGCAGTGCCCTAGTGGACAAAAAGAGCTGTAAATTAGGTTAAGTGATCGAAGAATAAAAAAGACCAAATTGTTGGATGTAAACTATCGTCGTTAAAGCTTGCATTTGCTGATGATCTAAAGATGTACCGCTAATTCTCATCTGCTTTGGACTGCGTCATACTTCAAAATGGCATTGACACACATCTTGTTTGGTGCGGTGACAATGGCATGCGCATAAATAACAGTAAGTGCAAGGCAATATGCCGCCGTCTATCACCGATTGCAAGAGAGTTCGTGGGGCAATATCAGGCTGGATTTATGGGTGAACGCGCTACAACGGACCAGATGTTCGCCATCCGCCAGGTGTTGCAGAAATGCCGCGAATACAACGTGCCCACACATCACTTGTTCATCGATTTCAAATCGGCGTATGATACAATCGATCGAGAACAGCTATGGCAGATTATGCACGAATACGGATTCCCGGATAAACTGATACGGTTGATCAAGGCGACGATGGATCGAGTGATGTGCGTAGTTCGAGTATCAGGGACACTCTCGAGTCCCTTCGAATCTCGCAGAGGGTTACGGCAAGGTGATGGTCTTTCGTGCTTGCTGTTCAACATTGCTTTGGAGGGTGTAATAAGAAGATAAGGGGATAAACACGAGTGGGACGATTTTCACGAAGTCCGTTCAGCTGCTTGGTTTCGCCGATGATATTGATATTATTGCTCGTAAATTTGAGACAATGGCGGAAACGTACATCCGACTAAAGAGTGAAGCCAAGCGAATTGGATTAGTCATTAATGTGTCGAAGACAAAGTACATGATGGCAAAGGGCTCCAGGGAGGAATCACCGCGCCCGCCACCCCGAATTCATATCGACGGTGATGAAATCGAGGCGGTTGAAGAATTCGTGTACTTGGGCTCACTGGTGACCGACGACAACGACACCAGCAGAGAAATTCAGAGGCGCATTGTGGCAGGAAATCGTGCTTACTTTGGACTCCGCAGAACTCTACGATCGAACAAAGTTCGCCGTAACACGAAGTTAACCATCTACAAAACGCTGATTAGACCGGTCGTCCTCTATGGGCACGAAACATGGACCCTACGTGCAGAGGACCAACGCGCCCTTGGAGTTTTCGAACGGAAGGTGTTGCGTACCATCTACGGCGGAGTGCAGATGGAAGACGGGACTTGGAGAAGGCGAATGAACCACGAGCTGCATCAGCTGCTAAGAGAACCAACCATCGTCCATACCGCGAAAATCGGGAGGCTACGGTGGGCGGGTCACGTCATCAGGATGTCGGATAGCAACCCGACTAAAATGGTTCTCGAGAGTCATCCGACCGGTACAAGAAGACGTGGAGCGCAGCGAGCTAGGTGGGTCGACCAAGTGGAGGACGATCTGCGGACCCTACGCAGAGTGCGGAACTGGAGACAAACAGCCATGGACCGAGTGGAATGGAGGCGGCTACTATGTACAGCAGAGGCCACCCCGGCCTTAGCCTGACCGGTAAGGTAAGTAAGCAAGGCAATATCATTTTCACGCAGCTCTATCCCATGGATGCATCACTATGCTATTGGTGCGATCGAGTTAGAATGTGTTAGTGAAATTTGCTACCTCGGAGTAACCATCGATTCCAAACTGCGTTTCAATAAGCATATATCCACCATAACCGCCAAAGATTGGTCAGCATTAGGCTTTATTCGGCGTTACACGGCCGACTTCACTGATGTATTGTGTATAAAGTTCAAAACCGAATTAGCGACATTTTTTTTTTCTTTTACTTCCGCTGCTTTTGCCTTGCGTTATACACTATGTCGGAAGTGGGGCGCTGTATAGAATATCAGGTGTACGCAAGGCAAAAGCAGCGCAAGTAAAAGAAAAAATGTCGCTAATTCGGTTTTGTACTGGAAACATTGAATACATGCCCTGAAGACTCTCTTTTGTGCCCTGGTAAGAAGCATTCAGGAATATGCTGCTCCCGTCTGGTCGCCCTATCACTTAACACAGAATCTACGGTTGGAACGCGTGCAAAAGTGTTTTGTGCGATTTGTCCTGAGACACCTTCCTTGGAGAGACCCAGAGAATTTTCCATCTTCGATACGCGCTAAAATTGTTAAAATCTGTCCAGGGGAAGTGCATTGAAAGTGAGTGATCTTGTTTGAACACGGACATACATACACACATACATACAGGCATCACCGCAATTCGTCAAACTGAGTTGATTGGTGAATGTGACTTGACCCTCTATCATTAATTCATTTTTGAGTGAACATACGAGAAAGGCAAAACAAAAGCTAATCGTGACGAAAATTAAAATACGACATTTTTAAAACGAACAGTCAAATTGAAGTTTGTTTCCAACACCCTAGGCTTGCATATGGAAGGTGAGCTGCTTAGCTTTCTAGCATTGTGAGATTTTGAGACACCCTACCCTACATCCATCGCAAAGCGACATAAATTGCACGTCCAAGCTGTAAATTTCATCACCATGATCTAAGCCAGATGTGCAGCCGCGTGGGAAAGATAAATAGATGGAAACATTTCCGAGAATTTATTCAAGAGATTACACACTACACATAGCCTGTCTTGTTTCAGAATCACAAACAAGCAAACAGCATGGATTGAATTCCACAGGGAACCAATATTACGGGTCTTAGAGTGTCGTGATGTTCATCGGAAAATGTTGGACCCGAGGCTTTATATTTCGCCTTTAGAATGGCCCATTACAATTTGGAGTAGTTCAAGGACAACATTTTTTAAAACTTATATTTTTCACAAAATTACAGTTTTTAAATTTATTGGTTGATTATTTTTGAACCAACTCACGTCATGATTTTTGTATTCAGGAAAAACTATGCAAAAACAGCCTATCTATGTTTAAGTTTGGTATAGAATGGCTGTAACAATAATGTATTCATTGAATATGAATCCTTGTGTAGTTTTACAAAAAGAAATACATTAGCGAAGCTACAATTACTATAACATTTTCCAAAACTATTTAAAAATAAGTTGATCATTTGATATCATTTGTACTCTTTTTATAATTCATGGTCGCTTCATTTGTACCAAAGGTTTCTCCAGCCTGCAGTTAAATTTAATATCATTGAAGTTCGCATTTACCGAGTACTCATCCGAAACATATATCTAGAGAGTTCTCATTTTTCGAATCATTTTTCCACATTAAGCACTCTCGGGTGCCATCGTTTGTCGTTACGAATAAAAGTACCCTCCAGTACCCCGTACATTTGAAGTATTTCCCGTACATAATGGAAACCGAGTTGGTACGCATCTCAGGTTGATTCAGGCCTCCAGACAAGCAAAGCATATCGCCTTCAAAGGCAAAATTCCCGGGAAAATGCTTCTTATGCCGCCGCCATCCACCGAGTGAAACCCAACAACCCATCAACGTCGTCGTCGTCATCATTTGGATGAATGTGTTATTGTTTTAATGTACATCCGGGCATCATCGTTCGTTCGTTCTAGACCCAATGTGTAGAGTAGATACGTATTTCCAAGTGACGACGCCAAGCCTGGGTCGGGGTGGAACCGCAGCTCGGAAAACTTTCGCTCGCTTTTCCACACCGAATTAAAAATAATGTAGCGGAAGCGGTACGCTTCCACTTGGTCGGATTCGTCGGATTTTGCCATCAATTAATGTTACCTTTCTCCTTGGGAACATGCCTTTGCTTTCCTCCAGCAACAGCCACCACGATATTAATGCGGTTCTTTCTTCCCATCTTTTTCTCGTTGCAGTGAAAAATGGAGCAATTTGAACAACTTTTAACGTGTTGCGTGTGTCTGGATAGATACCGCAATCCGAAGCTTTTACCATGTCAGCACTCGTTCTGCATGGAGCCGTGCATGGACGGCCTCATCGACTACGTGAAGCGACAGGTAAGTGAATGGGGGTGGGTATTCAAATGGAAGATAGGGAACGGGTGAAAATAACAATTTTTATTGTGAAAAAGCAACAGATTCGCAGAAATTCAGGAAAGAAACGTATGATAAAATGAAACAGAGCTGAAGCTGCACGACAGAAACCGAATTTAATCAGAAACGCGGAAAAAAGAACTGCAAAAGGCTGAAAATAGCATATAAAAAAGGCCTTTTTTTTCTATTATTAAATAAAATTGAAAACAAAAATAACATGATTTGAAAGTATAATTTAAACAAGACCAAATAAGGACTACACCAGAACAGAAACAGGAAATTTAAGAACAAATACGAGATGCACAGGCCAGAAATAGAACTAAAACGTAATTAAACCAGATCTATAACAAGACTTGTGCAAGTCTCCAACCAAAGTGAAACAAACTGAAACAGCGCTGGAGCATGACCAAAACAGAATCAGAACAGAAACGGGAACGGAAGAAAACTGAATCAAAGCTGCTATGCTACTGGAATAAAATAAAAGCAGATTCAGAAATTTGAAATGACATAAAAAATCATATGGTTATGTTCATTTTCACTGCCACTGCGTGAAATGTTAAGAAATGTTTATCGACGACATCATACGTCAATACGGACGGAAATTTGCGAAACTTAAAGATAAACATTTTTTTCTTCGACATTTTGTGACGTTACACAGGATTGGAATAGCACTGAAAAGGGCTGAAACAGGGTAGAACAGAACCATTAGGAGATGGAACAGGGCTTTTGGCACCCCCTAGAATTTATCCTTGACGGTGACCTAGAAGTTAAAACTTCACACAATAATTCCAATATTTATGAATAGCACATATGAACAAAACTTAAGCACACCTGGAACCAGTTGTTCATTTTGGCGTTTTGGATATTGGTAGGAACAATCAACAGACTTATCCATGCATTGCTCCAGAAATAACTCTATCCATTTACACCGTGTCCAATAAGTTCTCATACAAATTCAAATTGAGTTCATTTCACATCTGTAACTAGGATTTTCAAAGTGAATGTATTTATTGAAAGGCCAACTAACACTCACCAAATGCAGCATATGTTTTGGAATTAACTGTCCTTTATCCTTCTCTGCTGATCGCTTATGTCTCGTAAGTCCGTTTCAGCCGGCACGCACGTCAATTCTTAGGTATTTCGTTATATTTTAACGAGTAATGGTTTAAAGTTGAAATGAATTAGGTTCCTGTACTCACCATTGCTAGTAGTAACTATGACCAGAAGAAAACAAATACGAGACTCTGTATTGGTGGAGTACGAAGCCATTTTATTTTGTACAAAATAAAACGTGAATTAAACAAAAATATCCATTTACCTGTTTTAATGAGATTTGTTGTGTTAAGGAGGCATGACTGTATCTTATCTTGTTGATTCACACCACTTTCATTTCTAAAACATGCTTGCATCCCTATTATGGAAAATTTTGTCCAAAATTTACGTTTTATGATGTTTATCTTTAATATAACGGTCATTTTCAAGGAAATCGGCCCAAGTTGAGCTTACTAGCAAATTTCTTACAATAACTTCACTTAAATTGTATTGTTTTAGCCTTAGTTTATCCATTTGGTACAATACTTGAGATAAAAACCCAAAATTTAATCTTATGGGCACTATTTATCTACCGTAGAATGAAAAACTTTTCGATCATTTTACTTGCGTGCCGAAGCAAACAGATTTCAGAAAATGGAGGTGTACTCCTAGGCTTATAAAAACAAATAGAAAATAATGTTATTTCTAACTGTATGCTTTATTTAATCAGTATTATGTGGCCCTTCAATACATACATTCATTTTGAAAATATGAATCACAGATGTGAAACATAATTATATTTTCTAAATTTGTAATTTGTATGAGAACTTATTGGACACGGTGTATACAGTGTTTTCTCTAGGCTTCCTTTATGGATTCCTCCCGATATTTCTTCAATAAACTTCCCTTAGCTTTCTCTAGGCAGTCCTGATGGGGTTGTACATACTAGAAATTTCTGCAGAGATTGATCCAGTAATTTCTCCTAGGATTTCTTTGAAAATTCTCACTTTGATACTTCTCGGAATTCTCCTAGGGATTCCTCCAAAAATTTCTATTGGGATTCCTTCATGAATTCCTGGTGGGATTATTCAAGACAATCTTCCTGGGATCCTTCCAGAAGTTCTTCCGGTGATTCTTCCAGGAATTCCTATGAAGTTTTTATTCAGAGATTCTTCCAGAAATTCCTCATGGAATTCCTCCAAGAGCTTATATTGGCCTTCCTCCGGAAATTGGCTTTTTAGGGGTGTTGATATAATTCCATGTTCTGAATCTACACGCCAAACTGAGCTGAAATCCCGATTTTCATGAATTTTGTAGCCCGGGGACCTATTCAAAAATTCAATTGAAGTTTGTATGGAGGCGATTTGTAGAATAACCCGTCGTTCCATTTTGTACTGAGCGGAGCTGTCAAGCTGTTGCCCAGCTGTCAAATTGTGATATAAAAAATCTCTTTGAAATTGATCAAATGTGTCAAAATGAAGTTTTAAAAATCGGAAAAAAATCATAGTGGCTCAGAAAAAGGTGCTCTTTCGTAATAATTTAAAACATCAGATTAATCCACCTAGTGGTGATAGTGCCTTTCTCATCGAATATGTACTCACGATCTTTCCTTCGACGTTAGCCAAGATGTTCGAAATACTGGGAACACTTTATATAGAAAAGCAAAATTGTTAACAAAGCCACCATTGATTTGTGAAACTTATTGATGGCACATATTCCGATGTTATGTTCAACGACAAAACAGTAGATGTATGAGAAATTAGATCGCTAATGGCGCTGTACTCAATAAATTAATTAGTTTTATTTCATACCTCAGATGCATTTATCCATTATTTTTAAATACACATGTTGTTGTGAATGTTTTGTTTTGGCTATAAAAATTGGTTTGACACTTATAGGACCGGTACTGACGCTGTAAGCTCGCGGCAAACTAGATGTTGGTCACACGAACTCTCGCGACATTGACATTCTGTGGCTAGTTATTCTACTTGTTTTGTCAGTAGAATAACTAGCCACAGACAAATATCAGACCTCTCAGTTGACTGGTTGACCACCTTAACCCTCTTGCGTCTTCGACCCAGACTGTACACTACGTCAGCGAACTGTTCCCAACGTGATGCATTAGGAAGGTTAACTTTTTTTTTTTTTGTCTGTATTAACCCTCTAATACCCAAATTTTTGATTTTGATCTAAATATCATTTTTCGTCATCTAAAATCGATTTAAACATGTTTTGGAAGATGATTCTTTTTAATTCTCGATTTCGTGAATTTCAGTTTTTGATTTTTCTAATTTTTGTTTTTGAACATCCCCACACTTTTATATTTTTCCTGGAAGCCAATTTGATTAACGGATTTTTTGAGATGAAAACATTTTGAGATTTTATGATTATTGTTGAAATATTATTATTTTAAATTTTTTTCACAGAAAATTTTATTTTCCGTGTAATTTTATAGAAAATAATTTTAGAGTGTATTCGATTCCCTTTAACTATTAAACAAGGATAGAATGATTTGGGAAAAATTTAAAATATGTTAATTGTAGCGATTGAATACAAAATAAACAATGACTTCTAAAAGGTGACTAAAACATCAATTTTTCAATGATTTTTAAAAAATGTAAATGCGCTTTAAAATACACCAAAAATCATTTTGAGAAATACAGAACAGTCCTAAATATCAGCCAAAAATATAAAAAAAATGATTTTCCACGAAACAAAAATTACAAAAATGCTCAAACTATACCCCGTCTAAAGGCGGGATTGGGTATTAGAGGGTTAACGAGATTTTTAACCCTAGGCTAGTTCATCTCGGGACCCACGTTTTACTTCCCTTCCGAAGGAAGAACCCACATTTTGTGAGTATGTCGGGAGTGGGATTCGATCCCAGGTCCTCGGCGTGATAGTCAAGTGTTCTAACCACCACACCAGGTCCGCTCCCACAGGTTAACTTTATTCACAACCACACATCACTTTACGATGAATTTGACATGCCGCATGCATCCGGAACCAGGTTTGGATCACTACCGGTAGTTTCTGATGTGATGAGGCTATTTTCTTGCTAACCGTTCGGCAAGTTATTGAAAATCTGCGATTTTATGTGTTGCTTTCATGATTTTGGTTCACTTCTATATTTAACCACTATCAGTGTAACACCCGCAACACTATTAACAATCTTATATGTGAAGTGAGACTATTTTCTTACTGACCGTTCATCAGACTATCATAAAGCGGCTATGGTTTGGTTCCCTTTTATATTTATTTTACCACTGCCGGGGGGGCGTGGGGGGGGGGTTGTGTAAATCGTTCAGTTCTGGAACACTACCGGTTCTCCCAAATATGGTCTGAGACTTTCTGCTGGCTAACTGTTCAGTAGGCTAAGGCTATTTTCTTGCTAGCCGTTCATCAGATTACCAAATAAATCATTTGATATGTTACATGTATTGGTTCTCTTTTACATTTGACCTTTTCCGGCGGGATACCCGGAATCGGTTCCATAACACACTGATATGGTCTGAATCTATTTTCTTGCCAACTGTTTATCATGTTATCTGAAAAGCCGTGATTTAAGGTGTCGCATGCATGGGTTTGGTTCCCCAGACAACCAGAACTCGCATAAAAATGCATAGATTTCATCATATTAATACTAACATACCTCACAATCACATAACTGTTAAAACCCTATGTGCAACCAAAGTGGGAAATACACGTTATTTTAATGTTTTATGCGATGAACGAAACATTATCGCATAATTACACCGGCTAACTCGCAAAATAACATTCGAAATCGCATTTTGCAATTTCATTTTATTATGACATCTCTACTTGCATTAGTATGTCAATTAACTCGTACAAATGCATTAGCAAATTTGTTTACGTATACATTCAAACTCATATTAGCGAGAACCTGTTATGCGTACATGATGCGATGTGAAATGTGATAACAAGAAAAAAATTGCTCTCTGATTGTGATTGTCGTGTGAATTTGTTGCGAAAGGGAAAATTTATTCGGTAGTGAACTATTTTTGAACATAAAATCTATCAGTGACCCTGGTGATTCAATTTATGACTCGGCCCTAGTAGAAAAAAATGCCGAACTTTACGTTCAGCTTCGAGTTGCTTGCCGAACTGACCCATATTCGGAAAACACAGGTAAGTCAATTTGATTTAGGAAAACATTGAGATGAATTAGAATGTCATCACAATTAATCAGCTTATTTCATAAGAATGATGTGGTGTTGAGTGTAAGTTTTCAATCCAAAAGTGTTAAGTTTTACACTGGAAGCGGCGTGAGTTGTCCTTTTTTGTTTTAATAAAAAGAAGTCGAATAATACGATTCATAACATCGCATTCGTCGTGTACGTTATGATAACCGTTCATCAAGTTATCGAAAATGCCGCAATTTGATGTGCTGCATGTATGGGTTTGATGCATTTTCATGTCATGTACCGGTCCGGAACACCTATATAGACATAACTCCGGAACGGCTGGACCGATCCGAACCATTTTCAATAGGAAACAATGGGACCAGATTCCGCGTCGAATAAGCCATCGACCGTTGAATTCGGTTGATATTTACTATCTAAAAGTTAGGTGACCTTTTTGTACACATACACACACATACATACATACTAGAGTGGGTCAACGTTGTATGGGAAAATTAAAATTTGATCACATCCACCCGGAACAAAGTTTTTTCGATGCCTTTTATCGCCCCAAACAGCTGTACAAAATTTGGGCGCAATCGGTTGCGTCCTCACATTCCGCATTGCGTTTGAAATTTGTATGGAGTTTTATATGGGAATACCTACATTTTTGCATTTTCCTAATGTTATGCTTAAATTTGTCTTTAACTATGTAACAAATTATGTTAAAGTATAGCCTAGGGGATGCTTATCAACTTTGCCGAAGAGAGTAAGGTGCTAGAGCGACTCTGAAAAAAGTTATTAATTTCCAAAGTTAGATATCTCCGCGCAACTACTGAAAACCATTTTTGCTGCCAACACTGCTGGTGCTTCAAATGATCACTTTATCCTTGCATTCCATTCTGACATTTCTGAACTTGATTTGTTCGGAAAAGTTGTTTAAAAACAACAGCTCATGGTCTCAGTCGTTTTTCTACGCATTGTTTCCCTTATTTGTTCTTATTATTCTTATTCTAATAATTTTAGGAACAATGGTCGTCTAGGCTGTCTTCTAGGGAATGATTGTGGTTCCGGATTTGCTTCAGGGGAGTAACGGACGAGCCTTCCAGCCACTACTGGTGACCATTTCACGAAGTTACCTGAATCTGGTTTGGGACGAATGAAACTCCATGGCATTACAAAGTATAATGTGAGAATTTTTGACTACATTAGTGCAGTTCTGATTATTCCACGAACCCCGAAAAACAAGTATAACTGGAAAACAAGTGTGACCTTTTTTAATCGAATGACCGTTTACGTTACGGTAGCAAAATCAAGTGGATTACGGATTCGATCGAACCAAACTTTCGAAAATTGATGCGCCCGTAAACAAGAATGAAGTGAAAATACCAGAATTCCTTGAACAATAATGCAATAGATGAAATCAGAGGTTGGCACCTCCACAACTAAAAATTTGTCAATATTCAAGTTCCTGATAATAAAATAATTTAGCTCATACAGCTGAAGCACAAGCAAAGTCATAAAACTCGATACATCGCAAGCCGGTCTTCAAAGAACTCTACTCTTCCCTATATTAGCTGAGGGAAAATGATTGTATTTTTTATTTTGCCATATTGCTAGTCAGTGTCCATTTAACGTGCCATTTAACTTACATGTTTGTGTGTCTGTGAACCATTTTTTACAACCATGAACGCAAACGATCGCAAAAAGTTAAATCGTTTAAAACTGTTGGAACCACTACATCATAGGTATAATAATTATGTAGTACAGCTGCAGCGGCAGGATTATCTCAATGTTCGGGGAGACTCTATACAATTACACATAATTTAAAATAATATAAAATAAACAATCAATAATCAAATTTCTGCAAGAAAAATGCTTGCATATTTTATACTTTCGAAAACGAAACATTACATCTATCTGCGATGGTAGCCAAATTGCGCATATGAAAACTCTCACAAATTACTGACTTCGAGGATAAGGGAAACCAGCTTTTAGATTTACTTCTGTGGTCGAAAGTATCAAAGCACTTTTTATTGCTCTTGGTTTGAAAAGTAAGAAAAATGTGATCACAAGCCGGGAAACAGAAATACTTGAAAACTGCTGTCTTCCTTGAGAAATTCTGGAACAACCTCGGAAGTAATCCGAGTGGTCATAATTTCCTAAATTTCTGAGATATTTCGCAAGCCAGGTTGAAAGGAATTGTTTATAAAGTGGTCACCGAGTCAGAAAGATGAATATTGATTGCTCCCCATACTCCTCTAAAACATTTCCGGTCCGGAAGTATTCCTCAAAAGCTGACCTAGAATTATAAGAATGTTATAAAAAATAATAAAGGTAAACGTAGAAAATCGACTGGAAAACATTTTTGAACCAAATCCAAATTGTTGTTTGTTGATGAAATGGGGGATTGGTTTCCATGAAATGTCAGAATGGAATGCAAGGATAGAGTGATCATTTGAAGCACCGGCAGTGTTGGCAGCAAAAATGATTTTCAGTAGTTGCGCGGAGATATCTAACTTTGGAAATTAATAACTTTTTTCAGAGTCGCTCTAGCACCTTACTCTCTTCGGCAAAGTTGATCAGCATCGCCTAGGCTATACTTTAACATCATTTGTTACATAGTTCAAGACAAATTTAAGCATAACATTAGGAAAATGCAAAAATGTAGGTATTCCCATATAAAACTCCATACAAATTTCAAACGCAATGCGGAATGTGGGGACGCAACCGATCGCGCCCAAATTTTGCACAGCTGTTTGGGACGTTGAAAGGCATCGAAAAAACTTTGTTCCGGAAAAATGACCATGTTGACCCGGTCTAATACATACATACATACATACACACAGACATCATCTCAACTCGTCGAGCTGAGTCGATTTGTATATGAAACTTGCCCCTCTGGGGGCTCTATCACAATTTCGTTTTTGGAGTGAACATATAGCCTTTTGGTACACCATGGTGTACGAGAAAGGCAAAAATCGATACATTTTTCATAATTCAAAAACCCAATTGTGGCTTGGATTCCTCAAGCAACGCCTGCTGCGTTTCTTCCAGCAATTTCTCTTGAAACTCCTTTTAAAATTCTCACTGTGGTACCTTCAGGAATTCTACTAGGAAAGTTCTTCCGGATTTTTTTCCAGAAAATCACCCTGGGATTTTTCTTCAAGGATTTATTCAGGACTTCCTCCTGAGATTCTTCCAGAAATTCCATAGGGGATTTCTCCAAGAACTTCTATTGATCTTCCTCTATGAATTCCAGTTGGAATTCTTCAAGCAATATCTATTAGGAGCCCTTTAGAAATACTTCTAGGGATTTCTCCTGGCATACTAACTTGCTGCAACACTTTCGGGAAGTCTTCCTGCGATTCCATCAGGAATTGCTCCAGTATTCTTCCACCGATTCTTTCAAGGTGAACTGTAGATATTTCTCCAGGTATTTGTTAGAGGAACTTCTCTTAGGATACCCCCGGCATTCTTGATTCTAGGATTTCTATAGAAGTAACTTCAATGATATCTCCCGGAATTCTTCTTCCAGAAATTCCTAGACTGGTACTTCAGAAATTATGCTACGGTTTCTCCTGGAGCTTTCCCATGGCTTCTTTGCTGGTATTTTTTTCAGGCAAGCTTCCTGGAATTCTTGCAGAAATTCTTTCGGTTGTTCAACCAGGGATTTCTCCAAGGATTCATCCAGGAATTCCTCCAGAGATTTTATCCAAAGATTCCTCCAGAAATTCCTCATAGAATTCCTGCAGAAACTCCTCCTGCGGTTCTTCCAGCAATTCCTCCAGAAATTCTTACTATGATACGTACAGAAATTCTTCTAGTGATTTCTATACGAATTTATCCTAGCATTATGGCTGGAATTCTTCTGGGAAATCGTCCTGAGATTCCTTCAGAAATTCCTTCTGCGATTCCACCAGGGCCTTCTCTATAGATTCTTCACAATATCTTTACCGGTTCTTGCAGGAGCTTCTCTAGATATTCCATGGATTATTTTCTTTGGATTCCCCCAGGCATTCCTCGTGGGGTTTCTCTAGAAATTCCTGTATATGTAGTTTCTTCCAGCAATTTCTCCTAGGATTTCTGCTGGGATTTCTACAATGATACATCCCAGAATCCCTCTAAGAATACCTCCTGATATTTTTCCTGTGATTTCTTCAGAAGCTCTCCGGTAATTCCTCCAGGAATTTTTATCGGCAAAAGGTTATTGCAACCATAACAAATTGCAAATGCTCCATAGAAAATCAAAAAGCGCTCCATAAAGAATGAACATATGTTCCATGAAAATGTGCAATGTTACCCATAAATAATTGAAAACGTTCCATACATTATAAAAAATGTACCGGTAAAACATCAAATTTTCTCATTAAAAGAGAAATTTTGCACCAATAAATAATACTGAAATGCTCCATAATAAAATACAAATGCTCCATGGAAAAATACAAATGCTCCATAAAAAATTAAAAGTGTACCCATAGAATCTTGCTCCATAGAAAAATTAAATTGCACCATAAAAAATTGAAATTGCACCATAGAAAAAAGACAAATGCTCCATAAGTATTATCAAACTGCACCACATAAAATACAATTTGCTCCATGAAAAAATGAAAATTCTCCATAACGTTAAACATTAGCACCACTAAAGCAGTGCAATGTAAAGCAATTCAGCCCAGTCGAATTAAATTATGAGAATATTCTATCTATGGAGGATTTTCAATTTTTCATGGAGCAATTCATATTTTCTATGGTGCAGTTCGATAATACTTATGGAGCATTTGTCTTTTTTCTATGATGCAATTTCAATTTTTTATGGTGCAATTTAATTTTTCTATGGAGCAATATTCAATTTTCTATGGGTACACTTTTAATTTTTTATGGAGCATTTGCATTTTTCCATGGAGCATTTGTATTTTATTATGGAGCATTTCAGTATTCAATATTTATTGGTGCAAAATTTCACTTTTAATGAATAAAAATTATGTTTTACCGGTTTTTATCCAAGACATTTTATCCAAGGGTTCTCTCATAAATTTCTCATGGTATTCATCCAGGAACTCCTTTTTACCTTTCTCCAGGAATTTCAGCTGAATTTCTCAAGCCATTTCTGCTGTGGTTCTTCCAGCAATTCCTCCTAGAACTCCTCCAGAAATTCTTACTTCCCGGAATTTTCTAGGGATTCTTCTAAGAATTTTTCCAGCGATTCCTTCAAAAACTTGCTGGGATTATTCAGGGCAATCTCCCTAGGAGCCTTGCAGAAGAACCTTCGGTGTTTCCTCCTGGAAATCTAGTAGAATTTTTCCTGGAATTTCTTCAAATATTTCTCATTATATTTCTCCAGGAACTCCTCTTGACTTTTATCCAGGAGTTCCTCCTGGGATTCTATAAGCAATTCCTGCTGCTTATAATGTTTCAGGAATGCCTCCTAAGGCCTCCTCCAGAAATTCTTACTGTGATACTTGCAGCAATCCCTCTAGGGATTTCTCCTGACATTCTTGCTGGGATTCTTCTAAAGGCAGTTTTCCTCGGATACTTCCAGAAATGTCTTTGATTCTTCCAGGGATTTTTCTAAAGACTCATCCAGGAAATCCTCTGGAGTTTTTATTCGTGGATTACTCTAGAAATTATTCATGGTATTACTCATGGTCAGTGGTGGGAACGCTTGCCGTTAACCGTTAACGCATTTCGGACGAACATTTGCCTCAATTTTCGCCAAGGTCACTTAAAAGTTCACTTTCAATGTTCTCCAATCTGCGAGTGAGGTATACCTTTCTACTGAGGAGAAAAAATATTTATTTGAACTTGAAGTTTTCGAGTTATTGAGTGGCAAACGTAATTTAACGGTAATCGTCAGCCGTTAAATTGCGTTCGTCTCTCAATAACTCGAAAACTAAAAGTTCAAATTGATTTTTTTTCCACATCAATAGAAAGGTTCACCTCACTTGCAGATTGGAGAACATTGATAGTTTGGATTTTTTTCTGTAGTTTCAATGGCTATTCCTTTGAAATTATTTCAGCAAATCTTTTTTCTGTTGTTTCGCAATTTATTGAGGCAGTTTTATCGTATTAATTTTTTTAATTCGATATGATTTTATTGAATTTATATTATTTGCTTCCGAAAATTGCTGAATTGGAAATTCAGAAATTCTCAACTGGACTTGTTCAAAGAAAACCCTATAAAATTCACGAAAAACTTCCTGAAAAAATCCCAAAGAAATTACCGGAAAAAAAATCCATCAATATTACCTTAGGACTTTCAAAGTAGTTGCAAAAGAATTCATATGTGGAGCGGACCTGGTGCGATGGTTAGAACACTTGACTATCACGCCGAGGACCTGGGATCGAATCCCACTCCCGACAAACTCGCAAAATGTGAGTTCTTCCTTCGGAAGGGAAGTAAAGCGTGGGTCCCGAGATGAACTAGCCCAGGGCTAAAAATCTCGTTAATACAGATAAAAAAAAAAAGAATTCATATAAGAATTACCAGAGGAACACGTGAAGAAAATATTAAGGCTTTTTAAAGAATTTGGCCAAATCCAATCTCAAAATAAATTGCCAAAATACATTTTATAAAAGTTTTCACAAACACTCAAAAAAAAAAATCAAGGAAATTCTCAAAGATTTTTTTGAAATCATCAAAGGAATTTCGGAAAAAAAGAATTCCAATTGCCGTAGAATCATCGTGAAAGAATTTTAAAGAACCGCCAAAGATTTCTTTTTTCCATTAAATTCCCGAAGAAAATCTCTAAGAAATTTGCCGAATCAATTTACAAAGAAATAACCGAAGAAGTACCCAAAGTAATAATCGAAGTTTCCAAAATTTCCAAAGGAATTGCTGATTGAATTCCCAAATATATTTTCAATGCAAGTAACATCGGAATTGCAGCGTCTGCTGCAGGAATTCCTTTCACAATTACTGAAGAATGTAGAAGAAATTGTTTTAAGAATTTTTGTTAAGTGTAGAATTAGCCAAGTGTTAAAATACACATTAATAAAAAAAAATTAAGAATTTTCATTAAAATAATAGAAACGATGTATAAAAGAACTTCTAATGCAACTGCCGATGAAATGTTCAAAGGATGCGTGAAGGTGTTTAGTATCAAATTCCAAACATATTATCAAATAAATTCTTATAGAAATTGCGGAAAGAAAACCAAAGATATTATCGAAGAAATTTGCCAAATCCAAAGGAATTACTGAGAGATTTACAAAAGAAGTCTTAAATTAAATGAATTGCAAAACAATTGCCGGGAATATTTCCTGAGGAATTACCAAAAGAATGTTTTGTCGAAGACACAAAATTCTTTTGTATTCGAAATTTACGAAGCGGAAATATTGACTGATTACTACAATATTGGTTTAACGTATGTCAAAATTTCAGTTTTATACAGCATTTCGTTCACCAGATATACTATCAATCCAGTCGAAATCGGAGTTTGGTGCGAGCATCAGAATCCCGAAGAGAAAGTTCGCTCGCACAAAATTTCGGGCTTCAACTAAATTGATAATATGTTCGTGAACCTTCAGAACGGAACTCAGGATAATCGAGTTCAAATTTTGTAGTTTCAAGAATCATACTCACAATTTCTCTGTAAAAAAGTATTTTCATGTACAATGCAAATATTTATCCTGATTTTGCAATTTAAAGTATTTATAACTCTTACAATTGATCTTTATAACTATTTTTATATACGCAATCGAGTTTTCAATCCTCACATGGCGGGATAGTGTTAAATCAGTACAACGGTTCGAATTAAAAAAAAGGCTCTTCTTTAAAATAAAGAGCGTTTCAAATTGCTGGTTGATTTTTCCCGCGACGCAGTATATCATTATGCTAAGAAATTCAGGGTGGATCGGTACTTCCATTAACAAAAAAAAAAGCAAAACAACCCGAAAGCCACTGAAACTGGCATCCCCTAGGCACCCCCTAGGAAAAATCCTAGATACGCCAATGGAACAGGGTGAAAGCAGAATAAAACTTAGAGCATTTCCAGCCTTAAACACGAACAAGTATGCTATTTTTTACTTGATATTTTACAATTTGAATGAGATTCTGTTCGAACTGGTTTTCGTGAATCATTTACTTTTGTATCTATACATAACCATTTCGTCTCACCCAACCTCTGAAAAGGACGTAAGAAAAACACCATAGTTTCTTTAAAAAAAATATAACTCGAAAACGATTTGTTAGATTAAATGATGTCTTTAGAGATGTATGAGGATATCTGAAAGACTTTTAGAAAAAAAATACACTGAGAATAATATTCATCGCAGATGTCACATAATTTTCCAAAAGCCTTACCCTTCGTTTTTTTTTCAATTTTTTTTTTGGTGCAAGCTGACTTCCAGTCTTAAAATTTAAAGTAAGGATGGTCAAATGCTTCTAACTATTTTTTCACGATTTTTTAATTTTCTGCGATTTTCAAAATAAGCAAAATGATTTTTTTTATTTTTATAATAAAAACATATTTTACGTACAAGTTCCAATGAAAAAAAAAACTATGAATTGTTTTGTTCACATGCAACCATACTTACAGCGAATAAAAAAACTAAGAAAAATGTGTGGGACCGTGAAAAATGTTATTAGTGTTTTATTTTACAGTTTTACAGTTTTTATCAGAATTGGCTCAGGGAGCGGACCTGGTGTGATGGTTAGAACACTTGATTATCGCGCCGAGGACCTGGGATCGAATCCCACTCCCGACAATCTCGCAAAATGTGAGATCTTTCTTCGGAAGGGAAGTAAAGCGTGGGTCCCGAGATGAACTAGCCAAGGGCTAAAAATCTCGTTAATGCAGATAAAAAAAAAAGAATTGGCTCAATTATTTTTTAGATGTGAGAATTTTTTGACCGTCTTGAATAACATTTAACAATGTCCCATGTTTTTTTTAATAATTTGATGTGGGAAAAAAAATGAATAGTTTTTCATTGAAAGATGTACGTAAAGTCGATTTTTCATATGAAAAATCTTAAAAGTTGTTTCCTTTTGCTTGTTTTAAAATTTGATGAAAAATGAAAATTTCAGAAAAAAAATAGTTAGAAGCATTAGACCATCCTGAGCTATTGGTGAATTTTGAGGCTGAAAGTCAGCTCTCTACAGAATTAAAATAAAAAAAAAAATAGAAGAGTGAGGTTTTTGGAAAATTTTAAATATATGACATCCAACATAGATCCGCGATGAATGTTTTTGTGTATTTTTTTTCTCAAAAAGTCCTTCATATATCTCCAAACATCTTCGACATAATTTCAATCCAACAAATCGTTTTCGAATTATAATTTTTGGAAGAAGAAAATAAAGTTTTTTATGCGCCCTTTTCAAAAGTTAGGTGAAAAATAAATAACATGAAAAACATTTTCAGATAGAAGCTCAAAAATGTCAATTGAATTGAAAAAAGTGATTCGTGCGTTGATCTGGAAATACTCTATTTCACTAGTAATTTCTCAGAAAATTCCCAAAACAATATTTTGGAACATCTGCATAAATTGCCTCAAAATAACTTTCTGATTCCTTCAGAAATTCTTTGAAAGATTTCTCCAGAATTTTATCGAAAAATTTATATAGGATACCATCCATGGATATCTTCAGAAATTCCAACATCTTAATGCACCGGCGATTCCTGCAGAAAACTTCCATGGAATTTTTAATAAATTGCGTAATAAATGCCTTCGAAGATTCCTCTGAGAACTCCTTTAAGAGCTCTGCCAGGGATTCTTTTAGGAAATTCATGGGTTTCTTTAGAATTTTCTCCAGCAATTCCTTTCGGGAAGTCTTAGACGGATTTCTTCCAAAAATTCTGTAAACATATCTTTCAAGGATTGAATAAGAAATTCCTTTTGAATTTCTTCCAGAATTTCCCATTGAGGATTCTCCTGAAATATCTCAAAGAATTCCACTAGCAAAGCGTGTGTTGGCTTCCTCAGAAGATCCTCCATTCAGAAATCCGTTCGAGAAACCACGAGTTTCTTCAGAAAATCTAAACTCCAGAATTTCTCATGAATTGCTCAAAGGATTCCTTTACAGAATATTCCACAGTCTCCTTCAGAAATTCTTCCATAGTTTTCTGGAGATTCCTTCGGAAATTCTTTATGAAATTCGTCCAAAAAAAAATGCCCAAGGACTGCTTCAAGACATCATATATGTCTTTTTGCTTTTCTCGTACACCAAGTGTACTGGAAAGGCTATATGTTCACTCCAAAAATGAATTTTTGATAGGAGGCCCGGAGGATCGATTCTCATATACCAATCAACTCAGCTCGACGAATTCAGGTGATGTATGTGTGTGTATGTATGTGTGTATGTATGTGTGTAGTATGTGTGTGTATCTGTGTGTGTGTACAAAAAAACTCACATCACTTTTTGGCAGTATTTATGTAATGGCCAGGAGTTATGGCCATCTAGGTGTACCGGACCGGTACCCCAGAAAGGGGCCAGGTATGAAAACGCTACAAACCCATCCATGCGACACTTCAAACTACGGAATTTTTGATAACTAGATGAACGGTAAGCAGAAAAATGACCTCATACCATATCTGAACCGGTAGTGTCCCGGAACCGGTTCCGGGTGTCCCGCCGGAAGTGGCTAAACATAAAAGTGAATTAAACCCATGCATGCGACATATCAAACCGTGGCTTTTTCGATAACCTCATGAACAGTAAGAAAGAAAACATTCTTAGACCATATCGGAACCGGTAGTATTGCACAACCGGTTCCAGATGTCCCGCTGGAGGTGGCCAAGTATAAAAGTTAAAAAAAAAACCCATGCGTGACATATCAAATAGTGGCTTTTTTGACATCCTGATGAACGGTAAACAGGAAAATATTGTCAGACCATATTTGATCCGGTTGTGTTCCGGAACCAGTTCCGGGTGTCCCGCCGGAAGTGGCCAAATATAAATTGAAGTAGAACCATGCATGCGACATATCATACCGTGGCTTTTTCGATAACCTAATAAACAGTAAGCAGGACAGCATTCCCAGACCATATCGGAACCAGTAGTGTTCCGGAACCGGTTCCAGATGTCCCGCCGGAGGTGGCCAAGTATAAAAGTTAACCAAACCCATGCATGCGACATATTAAATAGTGTTTTATTTTATATTCTGATGAACAGTAAGCAGGAAAATATTCTCAGAACATATGTGAACCAGTAGTGATCCGGTACTGGTTCCGGGTGTCCCACCGGAAATGGTCAAATAAAAAAGTGAACCAAACCCATGCATGCGACACATGAAATCGTGGATTTATAGGTATCTTGATTTGGCAAAAAAAGATTACGGTCATATTTGGGACAACCGGTAGTGTTCCACAACCAATTACGGGTGCCCCATCGGAAGAGGTCAAATGTAAAGGAGAACCAAACCCGTAAATGCGACACATTAAATGACTTTTAAGGTAGCCTGATGAACGGTTAACAAAAAAAAAACAAGCATAGACCACACTTTGGAAAACCAATAGTGTGCCGAAACCGGTTCCAGGTAGCCCACCGGAAGTGGTCAAATGTAGAACGGAACCAAACGCATGCAGGCAGCACAATTAATAACGGCTTCTTCGATAACGCGAAGAACGGTCAGCAACAAAATAGCCTCAGGCCATATTTAAGACTACCGGTAGTGTTCCGGAACCAGTTTCGAGTGTATCGCCCGAACTGGCGAAATGCATAAATGAACCACACCCATGTATGCGGTACATCAATTCGCGACTTTCTAGGAAAACTGATTAACAATTTGCATGAAACTAGTCTAAGACCACATCAGGGACAATCGGTAAGTGGTAAAATGTGAACCGAAAGTGACTTGGAAAGTGGTAAAATGTGAAATTGAACCAAACCCATGCGTGTGGTACCATAAAACCACGCTAATTCGACAATGATTGCTGTCAAATTACCTGGGTAAACTTCTAATTCGATTAACTAACTCTATTTTAGTTTTTGTTTAGATGGTAGGATTTGTTTTTGAACACAAATCCTACAGATATTGAGGTGATACGAATTGATAGCTTGTTCATTTTACGATTGCTGGCTTCCAAAGTTCACTGCGGTTGATCACCAAACGGATCAGGAGTCGGATAGCACCAAATTTGAACTTCAAGAAGTAGCAGCTTCCGCAGGATTCGCTGCGGGTGTGAGTAGCATCACAATATCGGATCAGTTGTATTTGCAGTGTATTAAACTGTGACATTTGATCATTTTCTAATTCGACAAATGTCGAATGAGTGGGGTACGAATTTGAAAGTGTCGTATTAAAAAGTGATGAAAACACGGGGTTTTACAGTACATCAAATAACAGCTTTTTTGATAGCACGATGATCGATGCGTTAGAACATAGCCTCAGACCATATTTTAGACAACCGGTAGTGTCACGAAATCAGTTCCGGGTGTCCCACTGGAAGTGGTCAAATGTAAAAGTTTTTTTTTTATTTTTTTTTTTGTGTATTTTAACTTAAATGCTAATTCTACACTCAAATGTAAAAGTGATCATGCATGAGATAAATCAAATCGTGTTTTTTTTTGGGAACCCAATCAATGCAAGCGATAAATATGTGTATGATAACAAAATCTTGACAAATTAAACTCACATACAAACAGACGTCTCACTTTACTCACTACCTATCGTTCTTGTTTTCAACGGTCAATAAAATAAAGCCTAAAATGTGCAGAAAAAACTTTGTCGAAGACCGCAAAGTGATCTGTGATTGTGTAATAAGTTATATCTTAGCTTGTTAGTGCCATCAATAACAATATCAAGATTCAGGAACACTTTGACTTACGTTGACGGAAAGATTGTGAGAACATATTCGACGAGAAAGTCACTATCAACTCTAGGTGGATTAATTTGTTTTTTTTTTTGTCAAAATTGATTCCTTCAGGAATTACTCCAGGAATTTGGTTTAGAAATCCACCAAGGTTTATGTCGGAAACTTCTCCAGCAATTTCTTCTTTTGAAGAAATGTCTCCAGTGTTTTCTTCAAATCTTCCTAGCAGATTTCTCAATAAATTTGCTTGAGGAATTCTTTTAGGAAGATTTCCGCCAGGGATTCTTTTTGAAATTCTTCTAGGGACTCGATTAAAAAAGTCTTCGAAATGTTTCTCCAGAAATATAATAAATTCATAAAGTCTTTCAATTGAAATCTTCCTGATACTCCTTCAGAAATTCGTGCATGTATTTCTTCAAGAAGTCCACTAGAAATTCGATCAGGCATGGTTTAAGGATTACAATGAATTTCGCCGCAGTAATGGGTCCAGAAATTTCTTCAGGAAATCTTCTAGAAAATACTGCAGGAATTCCTTCACAGATTCTTGCATTATTACTTTCAGTGATTCCGGCAGGAATTCCTCCATTTATTTTCCCAGCAATTTCTCTGACATTTCCTTCAAGGAATGCTGTATGGATTTCTTCACGAATTCCTAAAGGAATTCATTTAGAAATATGTCCTATGAATTTCATTCGGAAATCATTTGAAAGCATCTCAAGAGTGTTTCAAGGGATCTTTACAGAAGCTTATCTAGGTGTTTCTTCAAAAATTCCAGCAAGAACTCCTTAAGTTATATGAATTGCTCCAGGAATACTTTCACGGTATCCTCCAAGAATTTTATTAAAGGATTTCTTCAGGAATTTTCCTAAAAATTCCTCGATAAGTTTTTTTTTAGGAATTCCACGAACGCTTTCTCATGTAGTTTGAACAAGAAGTTCTACAAAAATTCCTCCTGGGATTCCTTCATGAACTGCCCAGGAATTTCTTCAGATATTTCTCTAGAGATTCATTCAAGTGTATCTTCTGAGATAACTACAGGGCTTCTACTGGAGATTTCTTCCGGAATTCCTTCAGCGATTTTTTTTCTCAGATACTTCTGCTCGAATTGCTTCAAAAATATCTCCAAGATCTTTTTCAGAATTTCAGGAATTTTTCAGACTTTTTCAATAGTTTTTCCATTAGGTTTTTTTTTCAGAAATATCTCTTAATTTTAATTTTTCAGGACGCGCGCCGTTGTAAAGAGTACCAAAAACAAAATCTCGCTCGTCGTATAGAACGCGAGCGCGGTGCAGTTTTAGTATCAAATAGGCGCGCGTCCTGAACGGTTAAAAAAACCTGCAAAGATTCCTTCGCAAACCCTTCCAAGGGTTCCTTCAAGAATTCTTTGGGAAATTTCTTAAGAGTATCATACAGAAACTCCTTTAAGGATTTCTTTTAGGAATTGCTCCTGCGGTTTCGTCAGAATTATCTCCTCGGATTTTTTTAGGGAGTTTTTTTTTTCAGAAATTTTCCAAAAACTGCCCACAAATTGCTGAAACAAAAATTGTAAGAATCCCTGTAGGGATCCATTAAAAAAATTTCTCGGTAATACCTTTGGAGATTCCCAGAAGCAATTTTTATAAAAATTTTGGACAAGAATTCCTTAAACAATTTTTGAAGTTATCTCTGTAGGAATTTCGGGATGAATCCCCGAGAGAATATATGTAGAAACTTCTTAATATATATCCTTAATTCTTAGATAAAGAACATGGGAATCTTTTGGAGGATCTCTGAAAGTAATCCCAAGGAAAAAAATATTAAAAAGTTTCTAAAGAGATTTCTAAGGGATTCTTTAATGGATATTTGCATTTTCGTAGAAATCATTGAAAAATTTCTACAGAAATTGCAGACAAAGGTTATGGTTGAATTCCTAAAGAAATTTCTCAATCAATTTCAGAGGACTTTTCGAGCTCATAGAAATATCTCTGGTGGATTTTTCATAAAAAATAATACAATTTCTGATGGGATAAGTACACAAAGTACCTGGAGAAATCTCTGTAGAAAATCCCGCAGAAACAAGAAAGAAATCCTGGAGAACTATTTGAAGAACCACTGAAAAAATGATCTAAAAAAATGAAAAAAATAAAGGAATGTTTGAAAGAATACCTCGAAGAACTGGAGAATCTTCGGTTTATATTTTAAGAAGAGTTTCTTGGAAAGTTTCTTGAAAAATGCCATATAATACATTCTGGAATAATTTCTGCAGGAATTGCATTGCCGAATGCAATGGAGAAATTTCTGAAGCATCACCAACAATTTTTGGAAAGAATCACAGAAGAAAGGTCTGAATAAATCTTAAGCATTTCCTGCTGCAGGAATACCTGAATGAACTACTGTAGAAATTATTGAGAAACTTCCAGAAGAATCTATTGGGAACTTTTTTGGGGAATTGCTAAATAAATGCCTGAGAGAATCTCTGAATATATAAGGTGACGCCTGAAGGAACCTCCGAAACACACAAGATTTAAGCAGGACCTAATCAGCACGGAAATGTAACTGGAACAGAAGTAAAACAGGACTGAAGCAAACGTGGAACGAGGATGAAACGAAACTGAAACAGGGTATAAGCAGAACCGAACGGAATAAAAAACTGCATTAAGACTAAAACAGGAGTAAAAAAAGGGGAAACGGGATAGAAAAAGAAATATTAAAACATAGCTAAAACAGAATTTAAATAGGTCTACAATAAATCTTGAACGGGACGGAAACAATATAAAAACAGGAATAAACATGAGACAGAACTGAAATTAAATTGATGTAAGACTGCAACAAAACTAAAACAAGATGCAGAACTCCAATAAAACCGAAAAATATATGAAATAGGGCTGGAACGGCACTGGAAAAGAATTAAAATATAACTTCATATTTGCTCTACGAGTCAAACTTTTAATTCTTCTACAGGTGCAATTGGTATGTGAAACTAATCCAGGAGTTCTACTGCAAATTCCTGTAGAAGTTCTACCAAAAATTTCTTCAGAAGTTCCACTGGGCATTCCTAAAGAAGTTTCACTGGGATTTGTTTTACCAATTCCTCTAGGAGTTCACCGAAAAATTCATGTAGGACCTCTGGAGGTTCCGCCGGAAATCCATCGGAAAGTTCCACCAGAAATTTTTCTGAGAGTTCCACTGGGGATTCCTGTAGTAGTTACACTGGGTATTCCTCTGGGAATTCGACTGAGAATTCATCCAGAAGTTTCACCGGGCATGTGTTTTGATATTTCACCAGATATTCCTCTACAAGTTCAACCGGAAATTTATCGGAGTTCTACTGGCGATTCTCCAAGGAAATACACTGGCATTGCCTCTGAAGTTCCACAGGGAATTATTTAAGGGATTTCACCGGGATTTCTTCTAAAATTTCTACTGGGAATACCTCTAGGAGTTAAACTGGGAATTGATGCAAGCATTGCATTGGGAATTAAACTGAAAAATTCGTCAAGGAGTTCTACTGCCAATTCCTGTAGATGCTCCACCAGGAACTCCTTCAAGAGTTCCACTGAGAGTTCCAGGGAAGTTTCACAGGGAATTCATCTAGGACATCCACTGAGAATTCCTCAAGGATTTTCACCGATAATTTCGGTAATTGTCGGATAATTTCCCACGTCTTCAAGAAGTTTTACTGAGAATTCCCCTAGGAGTATCTTCGGAAATTCGAGGGGTTTAACCGTGATTCTCTCCTGAAGTTCTGCTAAGAATTCTTCTAGGAGTTCCATTAAAAATTCTTCTAGGAGTTCCTTCGAGAAGCTCTCCAGTCCAAAAGTTTCTCGCTAGGTGTTCCACTTGAAATTCCTCTAGGAGTTTCACTAGGGTCCACAGGGAATTCTTCTAGTGGTTCCACCGAGATTTCCACTATAAGATTAACTGGGAATTCTTTTAGGAGATCCACGGGGATTTCGTCTTGAAGTTTCACTAGACAAAAAAAATTGAGGTCTCACCGAAATTTCTTCTAAAATATCTAGTTGGAATTAATCTAGGAGTTCTACTGGCAATTCTTCAAAAAGTTTGATTGCGAATTTCTCTAGAAGTCACATCGAAAACTCCTCTAAGAGTGCGACTGCGAAATCTTCTAGGAAATTCTTACAGACGTTCTTCCGTGATCTATTTCATATACTGCTTTAGAAATTTGTCCGTGATTTCAACTGTGATTTTTTTTTTAAGTTCCCTATTCGATTCTCTATTGAGATACTCAGGGAATTTCCCGAAGTCCCTCTTAAATTACATTCCAAAGTTCCTCCTGGGATTCCTCTTAAAGTTGTTTCAGAAGATCTCCCGGAAGTCCCTCCGGGAATTTTATAAGGAGTTTTTCTGGGAAATCCTAATTTCCAGTAATGTTATTACTGGAAATCTTGGGCTTTCTCCAAAACTTCACCTGGAAACAGCTTCGGAAATCCATCGAAATCTGCAGCAGAAATTCTAAATGAAGATCCTTCGGAATCGTCTAAAGTTCTTATGTATTTTTTTTTTTTTTCAAAAGTTCATCCGGAATTTTTTTTTCCTTAATTGCTTCAAGAATTTTGTGCAACATTTTTTAGAAATTTTTTTCCCCATATTTGTTTGAAAGTTTCTCCGGAAACTCGTGTGCAAGTTCATCTGAAACTTCTTCTGGAAGTTCTCATGAGATCTCTTCCGGAAATTCCTCAGGGAAATCCACCAAATGTTTCTCCGAGGACTTCATGTGAAAGCTACTCCCAATTATATTTGTCAAATTGCCTCCGAAGTTTTGGAAAAAGTGGCTCCGGAAAATTTTCAAGAGTTTCTGATAATTCTTAAGAAGAATTTTCCGAAAATTATTTTCAAAAAAATTTACGGAAAGGTCCTCTGAAAATTCTTCTGAAAGTCCCAGAGAAACATCCGACAATTGTCTCAAAAGTTCCTCCGGGAAATTATTTTCCCGGATTTTCTTCTGGAACTTAACAACGTCCTGTGGGAATTCATCGGGAAAATCCAGTAACTTCATCTGAGAATTCTACTGGGAATTCGAGAGATTCCAATAGAATTTTTTTCTGGAACTACCACCTGCAGAAATTTCACCGGGAATTTCTCTAGGAGCTACTCCGGGAATTACGTTAAAACTTACACTTTTTTTTTTAAGTTTCACCGGGAATTGTATTAGAAATGCGAATTAAAAATCGTCCTTTGGGATTTATTCCAGAAAATCCACCAGGAAATCCCCAAGTTACTTCATGTAGGATTTCTACCAGGAATTATACTAAGAACTCTGCCGAGATTTCCTCTAGGAGTTAAACTGGGAATTCATCCAGGAGTTCCTTCACAAATTTTTCTAGAAACGGAAATTCTAAAAATTCTGAGTATTCCCCTAGAAGTACATCTGAAAATTCTTCTGGGGCTTCACCGGTATTTTCTCTTGAAGTTCCTCTGAGATTTCTTCTAGAAGCTCTTTTGGAAATCGCTCTAAAAGTCTAACAGGGAATCCCTCCAGTTCCAGAAGTTCGCTAGAAATTTCTCTTGGACTTTCGCTTGGAATTCCCCTAGGAGCTCCACTGGGATATTCATTATAAGATTCATTGGAAGCTCCTCTAGGAGTTCTAAGTACGCGCATAAAATCCAGGAATTCCATTGAAAATCCTGCTAGGGATTCCACTAGCATTACCTTTAAAAGTTCTACTGAAAGTTCTTTAAGGTTTTTTTTTTCAGAAGTTCTTCCGTGATCTATTCCAATTTAATTGTTTATTGAGCTACTTAGGGGATATTTCAGAAGTCGCATTCTGAAATTCGTCCTGGGATTCCTCTTGAAATTTCTTCAAAAATTCTCCCGGAAGTTCCTCCGGAAAGTGTATCAGGTTTTCCAGGGAATTCTGTAAGTTGTTGCTGGAAATCTTCCTGGGGTTTTTCAAACATTTTTCAGGAATTGTTCCAGAAATTCATCGAAATCTGCAGTAGAAATTCTACCAGATGTTTCTCCGAAGATATCATGTGGAAACTACTCCTGTTTATAACTTTTTATTTTTCTTCTGGTGTTTTCGTTAAAAGCGGCTCCGGTAATTCTCCAAGAGTTAGTGGAAATTCTTCCAGGAAGTCCTCTTAACCTTAAAGGACGCGCGTCTGCTTAGTCCTAAAACTGCACTACGTTCATGCTGTATACGACGAGTGAGGTGTTTTTTTGGTAGTGTTGTATTTTTTAGAATGGCGCGCGTTTTGAAGTATTAAAACTCTAGGGGAAGATCATCTGGGAATTCTTCTGAAAGTTCTTGGATTTTTTTTGTTTTCAGAAGATCCTCTGTGAATCCCTACGAAAGTTTCTCCGGAAAATATTTTTTCTTGATTTATTTCTGAAATTTATGAAGATTCCTGTGGGTTTTCATCAAATCCGTTCTGCGAGAATTCTTCCAGAAATTTCTTCAGAAATTCTTCTTGAAACTGTTTCGGGATTGCTTCCAGAAGTTACTCCAAAAATTCTTTAAAAATTATCTTCTGGACGTTCTTCAGTCATTTTTTCACACGTTCCTCCAGAATTTCTAAGAATTGATTCTCAAATTCATCCGGAAGTTATTGCGAATCCAGAAATTCTACAGTAATATTTTCTAGCAGTTTATCCGCAGCTCAGCTAGGATTCCTTTTGGAGATCTTTCTGGTATTCCTTCTGAAGTTTCTCCATAAATGTGGATTTCTGCAAAACCTTTAGATTTTTTTTTTTTTTGATAAAATCAATATTTCCAAATGAAATCAGAGACGTTCCTGGACACATTGATGAAAATTTGATGGAACTGGAATGAAACTGGAATGGAAACGGAATTATAACACAGCTTTTCAGACATATTCGAGTAATCGATTGATTCTCACCAATCTTCCAATCCACAGGTAAAATGTCCAGAATGTCGAGCAGAACACCGCATTCCCTACCAGGGTGTGCAGGGCTTCCCGACCAACGTCACGCTGCAACGCTTCCTGGAGCTGCACATCGAGATCACTGGCGAACTGCCGGATCCGACGTCTGGTAAGCCCTCTAGATTCTCAAACATGTACCTAGCACTCCAAACCTAATACTCCTACCATCTCTCTCTCCCTCTCTTCCCAACACGGCAGGCCAAGTGATGGAGCGGTGCAACGTGTGCTCGGAGAAAGCCTACTGCGCGCCGTGCGTTCACTGCGACAAGAAGATCTGCCCGGACTGTAAGGGGGCCCACATGGACATCCTGCGGCGGGAAATCAACCGCATCAACAACCAAATTCGGCGCGGCTTGCACCGGTTGAAGGAGGTCCTTGCGGTGGTCGAGAAGAATGCGCAGAACCTGCAGAACAACTGCGGCAGCGTGTCGGAGGAAATCGACGAGATCTCTCGCCGGCTGCAGAAGGCACTCAAGGACCGAACGGACTTCCTGCGCGGTGAAATGGACAAGTACATCTCGACGGAGCTGAAGAACGTGATTAACATGAAGGAGAACTTGGAGTTGGAGATCGCCAACATCCAGAGCAACTCCGATCTGGCCGAGAAGTTCATGAACGAAGGAACGGTCGAGTGGGATGACTGCGAACTGATGGATACGAAGGAGATATTCTTGCGGACGGTGGATTTCATTAGAAATTTTGACTGCGAAACCATGGACTACAGCAGGAAGGTCCGATTCATCATGAACATCGATCCGAACAAGCTGATCATGGAGGTTTCATCGTACGGAGACCTGAAGCTACCGACGGATACGTCCGGGGCAAGTCAGAGTCAAAGTATGCTTCTGCAGCCTCCGTCTGGACCGGGATTGATGCGATCGAAGAGTGATCATCGGTTGGCAGCTCAGTTCCGTCAGCAGGAAGCTCAAGGTTGGAATCCAGACGATGAACCGCTTCTTGGTGGACGTAAATTTGGAGAACGACCGATCAAACCTGTTCAGGAGAAAGAGAAGTACGGAAATGAATCTCGGTATGGTCGTGGCAACGATTACGACTACGATGATGAGCCGTCGACTAGGTCAAAGGGTCGGTTCCGATCAAGGTTTGCTCGCAGCCACCAGCTAGACAATGACTCTGACAACGAGTCCAAACAGGTCCGTTTCAATGAGAAGGAAGACAACAAGTCGAACAAGGTCTCCAGCACTGAAGACGTTGCCAAGGGTCCGCTGAGTGGAATCTTCCGTCTAATGGATTCTCCACGAGTGATGAAGCGTTTGCAGGATTCGGAGAAGGGGAAAACCAAAAAGGCCGCCCCAGCTCCAACTCCGGCTATGCCGAAACCTGTGACCCCTGTTTCCGTGAAACCCAAAGTAACGACAGCCAGACAGCTTTCTGAAGATGATGAAATAGCCAAGATCAAGAGGCAAAACAAGGGGGCTTCGACGAGTTCAACGACTACGACAACTCCCACTCCCGTCTCTCCAGTAACCACCGAACCGGAACGTCCAGCTGCCGAGCGAGTGTCCGCACTGAAGGCCCGAGTGACCGCAGCTGCAGCAGCTGCTGCCGCCGCCACCAGCGATGAAAGTGATAGTTCACCCGCTTCGCCGACTCGGCGATCGTCTCCGCATGTCGAGGTGAGATCCGATGATGAAGCGTAGCTCCGTCCTTCGAAAAATAGTTTTCAAGTAATAGATTTAATTGAATATGTTTTGCCATATGGATATAACCACCAAGATGAACAAAATACACAACAGATTCAACGAAAACCAAAAGACAACCTCGAAACAATCTACCGCTAAGTATTACCTTTGAACCGTCTCCTTGTCTCAAGTCCCGTTAAGTGTCGATTACCGCGCGCTACTCAGCTACCATGTCTCCATAACCTAAATGTAATTCTCCAACTTACACAAGCGTCATTTGGTCGGTGCATCGCGTCCGTCACACTCGTACTGATGCTTCATTAGTCCACAAATGAAAACATGCTCTGGGCAAACTCATCTTCTGTCTCTCGCCCATTTACGCCACCAATGTGAAACCACAATTGCAACAAGCGCCAATACGTTGGGGTTAATTATTCAATTTATCCGGTTATCCTATCGCCGTGTGAAACATCTACTCGTACTCCCCCTCCGTGTCCACGTCTGCAATAACCGTACTTGGCTAGGTACACACAATACACGCACCTCCTCTCCGGTCATCATCCACACAACCCTCAGTAAACAACAACTACAACAAAAGCAACGGCAACACATCAGATGTTCATCTAATTAAATGTACTATAATTAAAGCTAACCACATCAATCAACTGAAACGAACTATTCCCATATCTCTCTGATCCTTTTTCCACACTCCATTGAACCCATTTCCTGCCCCTTTCCGTAGGCTGATAGTGACCAAGATGATTCGGAACGTTCGAGCCGCTCGCGTCAATCTTCTGCCGTCAAGGCAGCAACTCCCGCCCCGTCTCAGCAGAAGAAACCGACCCGTTCGGCCAGCAGTGAATCGAGTGAATCCAGCGAATCTTCCAGTGCTTCTCCGGTCCCAACGACGCCAACCCGTGTTGAAGAACCGCCACGACCGAAAGCATCGATTCTGAAAAACGCCGAACCGGTTCGCAATACCGCATCTCCGACCCCGAACCGATCGTCACCTACGGAGAAGAAGCCCTTCCAAAGCCGATTCCTGCCGCAAACTCAAACTCAACAGCCAGAGAAGAAGGAAGAATCTGAAAGTAGTAGTGAAGAAGAGACCTCTTCGGAAGAAGAATCCTCCGAAGAAGAAGAGGAAGAGGAGAAGCCCGCGCCCAGACCAACGCCAACGGTTACCTCGTCGGCTTCTTCGCACCGATCCACTGAGCAGCCCAGTTCTCCTCTGCTGAGTCGCGTGCAAGCCCGGGAAGCTGCAGCGGCTGACACTCGGAAGACCTCCCGCGAAGAAACCCGCCCCAGTGGCTACTCCAGCCCGACCAGCTACCATCGCAGCACCAGCCACTACGACCGCGACGAGAGTCCCAAGTACGGATCTCCGTCGTCCACATCCGCGCTGCGATCCCGAACGACCGCCCACGTGGAACCGGAACCGGAGAACAAATACGGCAGCTCTGGGTAACGTTGAACGCTTTGCTCAAACCGCACTAGCCGCTTGCTTTTCTTCTTTTTTCTCTTTCTTCTTTGAATAGGACCTGTTTCCTTCCTGTTACAGATACACCAGCCGGTTCCTGAACAAGAGCAAGAGCACGGCCGTGGTTGCCGATGATGACGCCACCGGAGACGACTCCGATAGCCGACTGGGCAGCAACCGCAGCCGGTTCAGCGCGTTGGCCGACCGGAGGAATAGACTGGCCCGCAGCCGCTCGTCACACAACTTCGGCAACGAAGACGAAGAGGACGAACCGGTATCGCCGACCACCTCGTCACCGTCGGCGTATCTCGCTTCGAGGTGAGTTTATAATTCAGAAACGAAAGAATGACTGTTAGGCTGAAATTCTAACTTTCCCTTAGATACGGTGCCTCTTCGTCGCTCGCATCCCAACCGGCCGACCTGTCCCGCAGCCGCTCGACTCACGCTCTCAAATCCCGAGAACCGTCGCCAGATCGCAGCACGGGCAGCGATAAGGACGGAGCCGCCCTCAGCTCGTGGGCCCGCTACCTGAAGAACAAATACGGCAACCGGTCCACCAAGGACAACAAGGACACATCCTCCAGCTCGACGCTGTCCGCCACGTCCTCCTCGTTGGCCTCCCCGTCCACATCTTCATCCGCATCGTCTTCGGCAGCCGCCCGACGGCTCAGCCTCGGTTTGCCCCTGCGCCAGACCGACATCCTCAGCTCCGATGACGATTCAAAAAACGGGGTAGGCTCCCCTACCTCTCCTACGGCAACAGCAGTAGTCGGTATACCAGGGGCAGCAGGTATGTCCCCTAGGACGCAGTACCTGCAGAAGCGCCGACAGCTGTTCCAGATAGGAGGTCGGGGGAGCGAACCCGGTTCCTTCACGTGGCCCCGCGGCATCGCCGTGGGCCCGGACAATAGCATCGTGGTCGCGGACTCTTCCAACCATCGCGTCCAGGTGTTCGATTCCAACGGTATCTTCGTGAAAGAGTTTGGCCAGTATGGCAACGGGGACGGCGAGTTCGACTGCCTGGCCGGCGTCGCCGTGAACCGCATCGGACAGTTCATCATTGCCGATAGGTAGAGCTTTGGTAACTGAATAAAATGATTCCCAATTTTCTCATAATTCCCGCATTCTTAAAGATACAATCACCGCATTCAAGTCCTGGATCCGGCCGGACGTTTCCTGCGTTCGTTCGGTAGCCAGGGCACGGCCGATGGCAAGTTCAACTACCCGTGGGGCATCACCACCGATGCCCTAGGCTTCATCTACGTTTGTGATAAGGAAAATCATCGTATTCAGGTGACAACCGCCATAGGATAAAAATAAACCGTGCACAATTCAAACACCCACATATTTCCGCCACGAATTGCAGGTCTTCCAATCGGACGGTACCTTCATCGGTAAATTTGGCAGTGGCGGCAAGGAGGAAGGCCAGCTCGAACATCCACACTATATTGCCGTTTCCAACACGAACCGTGTCATCGTTTCCGACTCGAACAACCATCGCATTCAGGTGAGCTCTGTTGATTGTGGTGGGTGTTGCGAGATGGCCGGTCGGTTTCCTCCGTTCTCCATGTGACGATGTGAAATGTTTGATTATCACAGTGGTTTTTTTTTTTTTTTTTTTTTTTTTTATCTGTATTAACGAGATTTTTAGCCCTGGGCTAGTTCATCTCGGGACCCACGCTTTACTTCCCTTCCGAAGGAAGAACTCGCATTTTGCGAGTATGTAGGGAGTGGGATTCGATCCCAGGTCCTCGGCGTGATAGTCAAGTGTTCTAACCATCACACCAGATCCGCTCCACATCACAGTGGTTGTCAATGTCGGTGTATCTTAGTAAAACTGTACATGGCTTGTTGTGAACGAAGTGTTCGAAAAATTTGAGAATTACTGGAATAGAGCAAAGTGGGCAAAAACTGATGATCGAAAAAAGGTTTGTACAGAGAATTCTAGATTGAGTTTAAATAAGGGCGAAAGTAACATGAGAGAGTTCTCTTCATCGACTCTCTCTTCTGCAAATTAAAGCGACAAGATGCAAATTCAATCGAACTCTCTTACACTTATACGCTAGATTGCATCGCAACCTAGCCATTTATGAACAAAAAGTTCAACAATACTTGCATCTTGTCACTTTAATTTCAAGAAGAGAGAGTCGACGAAGAGAACTCTCTCATGTTACTTTCGCCCTTATTTAAACTCAATCTCAAACCAATTATTGGTTCATAAAAAGATGCGCGAGGACTGAAACAAAAGAATCCAATTGAACCGTCAAACGAGGTCCCAATCGAGCAAATTCAAGGGCATAGAGAACAACATGGTAAACTAAACTCAACAAGAGAGAGTGTTAGTGAAATCCATGACGTCACTTATTTGCATAACGCCTTTTGGACAGCTCAGACTAACAGGCACGTTGAAATATATTTATGTTTACGTAAAAAACTTATTGTATTGATGTAATTAAACATAATCAAAATTCTCTCCGCGTTTCTCTAGTGTTAAAAATTCTCTGGATTTGTACACTTTAGCTCAATTTTTGTTTAACCCTCGAGTGATCACACTGTTGTATTTTGTACAACACGGTGATAAAATCTCGCTTTTTTGTACTCAGCATTAACGTGGTGCTGGCCGACCGCGCGACTGACGGAAGGTTACAGCAGCCGTCCAAGAAATCCTCTAAAAATACACATAATAATGCCTGTGACAAACTCTTCTGTCAATTTCTTTAGAAATTCGACAGAAAATCTTTCAGGAATTACTCCGGCAATTTATTGAGGAATTTTCTGACTAATGGATCACTGAAATAACTAAAACGGCCGCTATGAAATCAACAGATTGCGCCACCATAGCCTTGTGTGTTTGACATAGCTCCACTGCTGGCACAACGTTAATGTCCATATACGGTGGCGCCTTTGTTTACGTGCGGCGAACGAAAGAAAAGTTTCCTTCATTGATCCATTCCCCGGCAATTTTTCATAGCTTTTTCCAATAGGTTTGTTTATGAAACAGTGGGCTTCGTGGCCGTGCGGTTAGCGGCACCAGTCGTCTAGGCGTATCGTGTAAGCTTCGGAGTGTGGGTTCGATTGGTCGAACGAAAAATTCATCACTGGGCCACTGGGTGTTCTGTGTGTTGTTCGTTGTCTAATGTATGTAATGTGTTCAGTCTGTGCAGCCTTTGGCTGAATTGTCTTTAAAGAAGAAAATATCCTCATTTGAATTTCACCTGTATTTTTAAGGGGTCCCTTCAGGAAGTCTTTTGACAGTTTTTCAAGAATTCGGGAATTATATATCTGCCAATTTGTTGACGAATTCAAAACAAATGAGGAGCCCAGAATTCTTCAGGATAATCTTCTGCCAATTCCCCTGCAGTATTTTTAAACAACTCTTCGTTTTTTTTCAAGATTTCCTCTGATTACTCCTTAAGGAAATATTCCTTCTAGATTTTCGTAAGAAGTCCCCTCGCTATTTCATTTTTAAATGTCTCCGACAATTCCTTTAGAATCAACTTAGGTATCTGGAAAATCCTCAAGAAATTCCTCTTGGCAGTGTAGTTACTATTTAAAATAAAAATTAAAGGGTTTCTTAGACGATTTTCGAATAAATTCTTTGAACAATTACCAAATATTTCAGAAGAATTTTTTGCACGAGTTCCCAAAGGAGATTTCGGAAAAAAAAACTAAACGATACATATGTCTTAAGAATTCCTGATGAGATTCCGCAAGACAATGTCCGAAGATTCTGTGAAATAAAATGCCATAGAATTTTCTTAAAAAAAATTTATTGGAACTCTTGAATTCCTAAAAAAAATCCGAAGGAAATCATGGACGGAACCTTTCCGGAAAAATCCCTCAAGGATTTCCCTGCGAAATTCCTCGAAGAATTTAATTGTCAATTTGTTCCGATTTTTCCCGGAGATTTCTCGGACAATTTCTTTACGAAATTCACCACCAGAAATCCGTAAATTAAACAGCACGTTAATTGAAGTTTGACTAAAACTTGGAATCACCCAACAACTGAGCAGTCCGCTCAGATATCAACCAGTCAGGTGGCTTGTTTACAGATTTTAAGGCATATTCGCTTGAAATTCACATTCATCTTCTATGAATCATGCCTCTGCGGTCGCTCTGCCTGCTTGCAGCAATGTGATGGTCTCTCACAGTACAGTAGCTAACACACGGCAGGAGCAAGTTGGTATTTCGATAGCTTTTGGTAGAAGAAGTTGAATTTTGACCGTAACATTCTCAACCAGTTGTTGTAGCCGAGAGTGTTCAGGCGTGCTCTCTCGCACCAAGGTCCGGAGTTCAAATCTTGTTCTTATCTTAATATTGTTTTTTTTTTCTTTTTTTAACAGTCGTCTGCAAAATAATATTAAGATTTCACAAACATTTCCATCATATATAACGGGGTCATTTTGTTACATTTCATCCGTCACAATTTTACAGGTTTCGATCGTACTATGTACCAGTGATGTCATTCAATGGTTACTCAAGGTTTCGAAATTTCAGCAATTGGTGCGCCTGCATAGGAATATGACGCCTAATCAAACATAATTTCGGGAAACCTCTCCATGAATTTTCTCACGATTTTTTTTCTGTAATTATCGGGGACGTGGCATTCTTGCAGGAAATCATCAAACATTTTCATGTTATACTTTAGAATTTTCACCAGAAATTCCTATAATGATTCTAAAAGGATTCGTCTATTTTTCCGTAATTTTTATAAAAGGAAGATTTTTGCAGGATTTCCTAAAATGATTGCAGCAAGAATTCCTCCAGACATTCCTCCAAGTATCTCTTTAGAATGCATTCCGGTCCATGCGTTTCTTTGGAAATTTCTCCAGGAATTCCTCCTCGGATTCCTGCAGAGATTCTTGCAGGATTTTCTCCAGGAATTTTCATTTGGTCATCTTCAGGATTTTTTCAAAAACAATCTCAAAAAAATCATCTTGAAACTTTCCACGAGGATTTTCTTCAGAAATTCCTTCAAAAATTGTTTGTAGATCTCATTTAGGTATTCTTCAGGAAATTCCTTCAAGCATTGCTACCGAAGTTCGTGCCTACATTCTTTCATTTATTTTTCCAATATTTCCAACGAAATTGTTCCAGGAGTTTTTCTTTGGAATTTCTCCAGGAAATCTTCTGAAAATTTCTCATCAGAAATTCCTCTAGAGTTTTCTTTCATAAATTTAGACATTTTCTCAGGAGCTCTTATAGAAATTATTGCTGGAATATCTCCAGAGGATCCTTCAGGTTACTCCATATAATCAGGGATTTTTTCAGGTATTTATTTAGAAACGCCTTTAGAAAGTGCTGGTGAAGTTCTTCTGGATCTTTCTCCACGGGTTTCTCCAGAAGTTCCTCTGGGTATTTCTCCATGGATTGCTTAGGATTTATTGACACTTTTCTTCAGAGCTTCTCTCAGATTTTTTTTTTCTGGGATGCTTCTTTCAGTAATCTCTGCAAAAGTTACTCTATTCCATATATTTTTTCAAGGAGTTTTTCAAGAAATTCTTCCATATATACCTGCAAAGGGTTCTCTAGTTCTTCCAGTATACTTCCAAAGGTTCCTTCAAAAATTGCATGTTCTGGTGGTTCTCTAAAACATTCCTCCAGGATTTTTTTTTGTTTCTGTAGGATTTCCTTCAGAAATTTCGTGTTCTAATCCCTTCAGAATTTGCATATGAAATTTTTCTATGAATTTCTACAGAGATTACTCCAGGAGTTTTTCTAAGGATTTCTTCAGAAATTATTCCAGGGATTCCTTCAGAAATTTTCTGAGAATTTTTTGCAAAAACTCCATCAGAACCTTTGTCTACAATTTATGCAGGGATTTCTGCAGACATTGTTGCAGACAGTTTGCTGCAAAATCCCATTAAAGATTTCTACAGGAATCTCTCCAGGAATTTCTCAAGCAATTTTTCCATGGAACTACTCTTTTCTAGGAATCAAGAAGGTATCTTAAGCCTTCAGCGAGCCTGTCTGGGTCATTTTGACCCCATCATCCTACTAGGGTTAAGGAAATTTGTGGTGGATATTCTGAAAATCTTCTTATAAAAACATTTGAAAAAATCCCTGAAATTCTGAAGAAGTCTCTGAAGACATTTTGAAGGAATCCCTGTAGGAATTGTGGAGGATTCCGAGCCAGAATTTATGAATGAATTTCCCATGGGATTTCTGAAGAAATCTTTAGTAGAATCCCTGTGAAATCTCAGGAAGTACTCTTTCTTGAATCTCTAGAGGCAGATATGAAGAAATCTCAGGGAAAATCTTCTCGGGAAACCCTTGGTGGAATTCTTAGAAAAAAAAACATTGAGGAACTTCTAGGAAAATTCCTGGAGAAATACTTTACTAAAATTTATGGAAGATTTCTGGAAGTATTCTTGGGGCAATCTTTGGACGTATTTCCGAAGAAAAAAATGATAAGTTTCTGTAAAGATCCCTAGAAAAAAAAAAACTGTTGAGATACTTCCTAAGAAATTCTTTTAGAATATCCTGGGAAATATTTATGAAAAATCCCTAATGAATCCGTGGAGAAATTCTTAAAGTTTCCTTAGAGGAAAGAATTCTGGCGAAATACAAAGAGCAATATCTGGAGGAAATCCTGAAGGAAACGCTGCATGATCACCTGCAGATATCTCTGTAGGGATTCTTGCCCGAATCACTGGAACTAATTATGCAAGAACCTTTGGAGGGATTCTTCGAGGATTTTTTGGATAAATCCCTGAAGAAATTTCTTGACACATACCTGTGGGAATTTTCAATGGAATCCCTAAAGAAATTCCTGAACAAATCTCTGATGGATTTCTTGAGGAAATATGTATGCGCATTTCTGCAGGAAACTTTCGAAGTTCTCCTGAAAAAAAAAAACACTGCATTGGAAGAATTTATAAATTTTCAAGAATTCCTAAAAGAATTTCTGAAGGATTTTGTAAACAAATCCCTAGAAGAATTTCTAAAGTGATCCCTGATGGAGTTCCACAAGAAACCCATGAAACTCCACCCAAAAGGATTCTTGGAGAAATTTCCGTAGAAATTATTGTGGAAATATTTGAAGGAAGCCCTGGAGGAATTTCTTGAAGAATTTGTGGATGAACTTCTGAATAACCCACTGACTGGAGGAGTTTCTGATAGAAACCTTCGTTGATTTTCAGACCAAACTCTTGAAGGAATTTCTGAACAATTTTTAAAGGACTCCTCAGAAGTTTTTTTAATGAATGCTTGGACAAACTTATGGAGGAATCTCATAAAGAATTTCTGAAGGAATCTCCAGGTAAATCTATAAAAAGTCCCTGGACGAATTTGTGGAGGAAATTTTGGATTTCTGAAGGATTCTGTAAGTTTTTTGGGGCTTTTGGATGTATCAGGGGGCTTCAAGGCAGTTTTGAAGGGGTTTTTAAGGCTTTTCAGGTGTTTAGAGGAAATATCAAGGAAGCTTTTGAGGTGTTTGAGAGGATTTGATGGGAGTTTCATGAGGTGTGACGAAGCTTCGTAGGGGCGTCAGGGATCAAGGCGATTTAGGAGATTTCATGGATTTTCAAGGGGTTTCTGGGGGCTTAAGGAGAGTTTGAGAGGCGTTTCAATTGACTTCAAGAGTATTCAGGTGGTTTCTGGTGGATTTCATGATGGTTTCGGTAGAGGTAGAGGGAAATTTCAGAGGGTTTTCAGAGGCATTTGGGAAAACTCCATTCTGGTATCAGAGGGTTCAGAGAAATCCGTACAAGACGTTTTAGGGGGTTTCAATGCGTTCCGGGGAGCTAAAGGTGGTTTGGGAAAGATTTCAAAGCGTTCAGGGAGTTTTGTGGCATTTTTGTGAGATACTGGGGATTTTAAAGAGATTTTAAGTCGTTTCAGAAAGTTTCACAGGGCTGAAAAGTGTTTCATGTGTAGTTTCGGGAGATTTCTGAGGGGTTTCAGATGTGCTACAAGGCGTTTCAGAAAACTTCAAGGGTATTCAGAGGTTTTTAGAGGGGGTTTCTGGGTCATTGTAGATGAGCTGACGATAGTTTAAGTGAGGTTTCAGCTAGATTTTAAAGTGATTGAGGGGTTTCAAAGCAGTTTCACAAGGATTTCAATTTTTTTATCTGTATTTTTAGCCCTAGGCTAGTTTATCTCGGGACCCACGTTTGTTGGGAGTGGGATCGATCCCTGGTCCTCGGCGTGATAGTCACACGGGTAAAAATCTGCTCCTAAAATCATGATTTTGACTCATGATTTCAGAAGCCTTGTGTATGATCAGTTCATGAAAATACACCATGATTCCTGATCATGATATCATGATTTATATTCCCGTAACGCCACCAAAGCGTTATATATTCGCAAAGATCATGAAGCTGAATCAAGTTTTTGGGATCTGGAATCACGATTTCGGGTGCGCATCATTGAATCATTAATGGTCGGTTTACTAGGGCCATGATTTCAAATCATGTATTAGGGATCTGGAATCATAATTTTAGGTGCGCATTCTTTATGATCCCTGTCGGTTTGCTGACCAAGATTTCAAATCATGTTTTTGAAATCTGGAATCATGATTTCGGATGCGCATTATTTGTGATTGTGGTCGGTTTGCTAGGACCTATATTTCTTTCAAAGATCTTCATACCCACTAAGGCTAAATGAAATTGTCAAAATAAGATATTAAGGAGTTGTACATGTCTAAAATAACCAGTTTTTGCTGAAATGAAATTGTTGAAAGATGTGTTGTTACATTACACAGTTCGGTCCAAACTGTTTGGAGAAATTGTGGTGTGTCGCCAGATGTCACATTTTGGGATTCAGCATCTGAAATAAAACTCCCGTCAAGTGATTCAAAACATTTTTGGAATGAAGTTAAGGCCCATAGTTAAGATTCAAAGGTCACGGATGATCAATGAAAAGACGTATGATTCATGCCAATTAGTCTTGACATTTTGAACGAAAAATACTAGTATTCATAAAGATCAGTACAACAAATAACGCATAAGTACATCAACCACCAATAACAAACATAATAAACATAACTACTAGACAGAGATTTTGCTTAGCTTCACTTTAATGAGTTTAATTGAACGATAGAAGACATTAACATAACGCATAGCCAAGATTGGAGCACACTCAATCGCTCTTCTCCATTGGCGAATACGCAAACGACGACACACGGTACGAAAACTGGACGGCCAAGCAACCGACTGGTATGGTACGACCGAATTCCCGCGGAAAAATCACTTTTCAAACCCCACAATCACTGAGAACAACGGCGCACGGCAAAAAGACAAAATTCTGTTTATAGTTCTGCTACCTCCAAACACAAGCGAGCGTAAAACTTGCAATGGCCATGATTTCAAGTTCTTGAAAATGATTGCTCTGAATCATGAAAGTGGTAGCACAAATTATGCAATCATGATTCAAGATCATGATTTCATAGCCGGGCAACTTTTCTAGTTTCATGATTTGTAAATGATGATTTCTGGATCAGATTTGTTTTGCAGGTGCTTTAACCATCACACCAGATCCGCTCCACGATTTCAAAATATTTCAGGGGCATGCAGTGGAATTTTTGGGAGGTTTCAGGATGATACCGAGGATTTTAGTGGTGTTTCTTAGGAATTTCAGGAATTTCAATAGTGGTTTAACAAGAGTTTCAAAAGAGTATAAAGAGATTTCTAAAGATTTTTGAGCGATCAACGATCAATTTTTTTTTCGATCAATTCTGACTATACATGTCAATGGTTGCTCCTCCGTGATTGATCTGAACTGGTACCAGTTGCACTGAGATCCAACTGAATAAGGGGCTGGGACATTCCACTTATTCTCAAAGTGCAATTTTAGCAGCTCATGCATATTTGATCAATAACGGCGCCGGCCAAGTCCTTATAGTCAGCTGGGAAGGGAAAGGAATGTTAGAGTGTACTGGTTGTTGCTACTAGAGACCGAGAGCACTCTGCGTCCCCACAACGCAGCACGGACTGGGGTATTTGTTAGACGGAAAGGATGGGAGATCTGGGAGTCACCGTTGGGTCGGTGATGCGATCCATGGATAGGGTTATTTATACACGGAAAAAAATCCATTCCCAAGACCATGAATATGACTCATAGTTTCCCGATATTTTTATGATTTTATGTTATAAATATACACCATGATTAAATTTTATGATCTTATGATTGCTTTCACCATAACGCCATGCACCCGTTATTGTTTTGGCTTTTGACGACCAAAAATGGAAAATATAATCATGAAGCTATGATTAAATAAGCTGGGATCATGAGTAGCATTCATGAAGCCAAGAATAATTTTCATAAACCTGGATGCAGATCCTGATGCTTTACCACCAGATTCATAAAATTATGATTTGGTGAGGTAGAACCATGCATAGAATTCATGGAATCAAAAAATACTTTTATGATTCCGTCGTCGTCGGACCAATATGCTTCTCAGTCAAATTCATAAAATCATGGTTGAGGGAGATGGAACCATGCATAGAATTCATGGAATTAAGAATTACTTTTATGATTCCGTCGTCGTCGGACCAATATGCTTCTCAGTCAAATTCATAAAATCATGGTTGAGGGAGATGGAACCATGCATAGAATTCATGGAATTAAGAATTACTTTTATGATTCCGTCGTCGTCGGACCTCAATGTTTCTCAGTCAAATTCATAAAATCATGGTTGAGGGAAATGGAACCATGCATAGAATTCATGGAATTAAGAATTACTTTTATGATTCCGTCGTCGTCGGATCTCAATGTTTCTCAGTCAAATTCATAAAATCATGGTTGAGGGAGATGGAACCATGCATAGAATTCATGGAATTGAGAATTACTTTTATGATTCCGTCGTCGTCGGACCTCAATGTTTCTCAGTCAAATTCATAAAATCATGGTTGAGGGAAATGGAACCATGCATAGAATTCATGGAATTAAGAATTACTTTTATGATTCCGTCGTCGTCGGATCTCAATGTTTCTCAGTCAAATTCATAAAATCATGGTTGAGGGAGATGGAACCATGCATAGAATTCATGGAATTGAGAATTACTTTTATGATTCCGTCGTCGTCGGACCTCAATGTTTCTCAGTCAAATTCATAAAATCATGGTTGAGGGAGATGGAACCATGCATAGAATTCATGGAATTAAGAATTACTTTTATGATTCCGTCGTCGTCGGTCCCAAATGCTTTTAATTAGATTAATAAAACGATGCAAGCTAAAATCATAAGAAAATAAAATACGTGATATCAGAGCCCATTTCTATGATTTTGGGACCTATCCATCATCTTTTTTTCTATGAGCAAGCAGCACTTTTTAGTTGGCCTCTTGTTAGTGAAGATATGTAATGTTCAAATATAAAAGAGAACAACAATGATCGAACTCACCGGATAATCATATTTAGCTGGTTTATTATTTTTGTCTTTGGCACCTACATCCAACAGGCTAAGGATGCCCTCCAAACCACATCAATTGTTCACTAGTTCACATCACTTGCTGAGTGTCCGAACTCGTCGAACGATGGATAAACCGGAAAAATAGAGAGAATTACCGAAAATTAACGCGCGATTCTCACTTCGCTTCACCCTCCGTACATAAACTCGGAACTACGACGGATGGCACAACGAAAACGCGAACTAGGCACTGTTTACTTTTTGCGCGTTTACTTTTTAGTCAATCAACTCCCAACAACCTGCCGAATCTTACGGGCACACTGTTTCGATGTTCCATTTCCTCATATATGCACATTTATTACTCTAACCAAATAAAAACTTTGCAAAAATAGCAGGTTCAACTTTTTCCACATGTCTGTGCTGGACGCCCGCGCGGTTTATATAATTGCATATGGCAGATAAGTGTAACGCTAGGAAGCGACCATGAATATAATTTATGAAAATGCTTGTTTCTATTCATATTTCTGGTCAACTCATTCATGATATTATGAATTTTAATTATGATATTATGAGTTGGCAGACATCATAAGAACATGATTTTTTATTCATGATTAGGGGAATGGATTTTTTTCCGTGTATCACGGTGCCCCCACAGACCGTTATTATAAAATAAAAATGTCCATCAAAACTAAGTTCAGTGGTCGAATCCTGGTGCCATTCTGCACCTCTGGGCAAATTTTTAAAATAATCCCTAGGAGGAATCTCGAGAAATCTCGATTTGATGTTTTATACTAAGAAATTTCAAAGAAATCCATGTTCAGATTCAACAATATCGCTTAAATACCTACAAAAAAAGTCCCCAAAGTATTCAAAGTTGTTTTAAACCAGTATATATTTACCAACGCAACTTTTATTATACATATTTAAAACTCACCCAACTCAATTAACTGACTTAACTGACATAAGTATGTTTTTCCAAGCCATGCATCGGTTTTAACGTAAGCATTAAAAAGCGATTTTTCCCTATTGTTTTATGAACATATTACACATCCCAGTGTTATACATTAAAATTTTCCCTAATTCTACAACATGTTTACTATATTACGAGGAACCAACCCTCCGAAGACCACAAAGGGATCTAAGATATGTGGAAAAAGTTATTGACTGAAAACCGAATAGCATGGAAACATTGATGTTAACCCTTCAGCGCGCACGCTGTTGTAAAAAGTACAACACTACCAAAAAACCTCGCTTTTCGTATACAGCGCGAGCGCGGTGCAGTTTCGGTTGCTTGATGGCGCGCGTCGTGGAAGGTTAAATAAGGAATAACAATAAATAACCAAATCTCGTCATTTTATCGATCGGGTAAGGCTTCATAACTTTTTTCCATGAACTTCGCATCGCTTTGCGGTCTTCGGAGGTCTAATTCATCGTGAAGTTTGCTACAGAAATCATTCATCGAATTATTTTTAGGGACCAAGGGGTGACCCCAAGCGATTTTTCATTGAAGAAGTAAATTTTCTCATAAAATCGTCTGAAAAACTAAGAATAACGGGCGCAAAAAAATAGTTTTCCCGATCGACCTGATATTTTGCACAGTTGATATGGGACCAAAATGGAACTAAAAAAGTATACAAGAACTAGAGTTTTTGCATTTTTTATATTTTCCCATATAAACCGTGTCCCATGTGATTACATATACGTCGTAGTTTCCTGTTCTTCAAAAATTGGTGTACTATTAGATCTTTATTTAACACATATTTCTGAGTAATTTTCTAGTGTTCATGTACAAGAATATGGAGCACTTTTCATTCAAAAAAAATGTTCGAAATTCTAGGCAAAGCAAATCAAAGATAATCGTACACACCGTAGTTGCTACTCCGTGATTGACCAGAGTTGCCCAGAGAACCAATGAAAGCAAGGCTTGGAACTAGCTAACCATTCTCAATGTGCACAATTCAAGAGTTCAACATTTGAAAGTCAATAACGGCGCTGGCCACGTCCTTACGGTCATCGGATCGAATATGTGTCATACTCGTCCCATATAGGAGCGATACATTTACAGCAAGGAACAATACAATGATTAAACAATGAACGGGGGCGCAGCTAAGCAATATCGAAAAAAAAAAGTATAAATTTGTTTTCGACTATCGTGACTGAAAACGTTATTCATTTTAAGAAAACTGCCTTCAAAGACCAACTCCAGTTTTTCTAACCCTAACGTTGGTAATCAAAAGCACACATAACAAGCAACTTTTTTTTTTTGCATCTTTTTCATTTGATTTTTGTACACTGCCAAATGTTTGGTAAGTCAGTTTAATCAGGTAATTGATTTAGATGAGTAGTCAATATGTATAATTGAAGTAACGTTATCAAATAAATACGGGTTTGAAACAACTTTGAATACTTTGGGGACTTTTTTGTAGGTATTTAACCCTCTAATACCCAACCCCGCCTTTAGACGGGGTATAGTTTGAGCATTTTTGTAATTTTTGTTTCGTGGAAAATCAAATTTTTTACATTTTTAGCTGATATTTAGGACTGTTTCGTATATCTCAAAATGGTTTTTGGTGTATTTTAAAGCGTATTTACATTTTTTTTAATCATCGAAAAATTGCTGTTTTAGTCACCTTCTAGAAGTCATTGTTTATTTTGTATAAAATCGCAACAATTAACATATTTTAAATTTTTCCCAAATCATTCTATCCTAGTTCTATAGTTTAAGGGGATCGAATACACTCTTAAATTATTTTCCTTAAAATTACACGGAAAATATTTTTTTTTTGTAAAAAAAATAAAAATAAAAATATTTTTACAATAATCATAAAATCTCAAAATGTTTTCATCTCAAAAAATCCGTACTCCAAATAGGCTTCCAAGAAAAATATAAAAACATGGGGATGTTCAAAAACGAAATCGAGAATTAAAAAGAATCATCTTCCAAAACATGTTTAAATCGATTTTAGATGACGAAAAATGATATTAAGATCAAAATCAAAAATTTGGGTATTAGAGGGTTAAGCGATATTGTCCAATCTGAACATGGATTTCTTTGAAATTTCTTAGTATAAAACATCAAATCGAGATTTCTCAAGATTCCTCCTAAGGATTATTTTAAAAATTTGCCCAGAGGTGCAGAATGGCACCAGGATTCGATCCCTGAACTTAGTTTTGATGGACATTTTTATTTTATAATAACGGTCTGTGGGGATAGATTGTGTGGTGAATAAGGTGAATAAGGTCAAGCGGCACAGCACGCTTTAGTTGCATAACTTATAGGCGTTATATACACTGTGCTGTGAGTGGAAGTGGAAGGGAGGGAAACGACTGTTTTTTTTTTTCAATTCGTTTCTGGTTCTAGCGATGGCTATGAACATATGAATATACATGAGTTGTATATGTAGAGAAGAGAGAGCGAGAGAAAGTGGATAGAAAGATACAAAGTAGGATGAAAAGGACGGGCCAGGGATTGAACCCATGACCTTCTGCATACGAATCAGAAGCGGTAGCCACTAGACCACCAAGCCCGTCAGATTTCTAAAGATTTTTGAGCGTATCAAAAAGTTTCAAGGGGAATTTCAGGACGTTACAGGTAGGCTTCAAGCCGATTTAGGGAAATAAAGGGTGTTTAAAAGGGGTTTCAATGCGTTTTAGGTTTTTTTTTTGGTTTAAGTGTTTAAGAAGAAGCCTTTAGTGGGATGTTGAAGAGGATTTCGAAGAAATTTCACCGAATTTCATGGGTTTCAGGAGATATTCATAATAAAGCGAGTGATCATTAGTTACGCCTGTAGAAGATATGCAAAGGAGTCTTGTAGACTCTAGGATGTTATTGACCTCACCACTTTACCATTTGCATGAGGCTGTGTGAGCAAATAACGACTAGTTGCGGTTGTCGATACATGAGGGAGTTCTTGGAGACCCTTGACAATGTCTATAAGAGTCCAATTCTCACCACTTTTCTCACGTAATCGATATACTTCTTGCCCACTGTGCCATTGCATCTAGAAGGATAACGATCGATCCTGTAGAGGCAAAAAAGTGGGAATCACGCACCATTCCAAAACCAAACAAATCCGACCCGGCCAAGCAAAGGAATCCATTGCCACCGCGCCGACACGTGTCATTTGTCCCTTGTCAACGATTTTTCCGGAATGGCGCTACGTTTCGATTTCTCGATTTTTGTGTTCTTGGGACCAACGAAGCCGGAAAGCCTCTTCCGTGCCGGTCGGTCGGAAGGAACACGTATGCATGCAGTCTCAGGCTCGGTCCGGGAGGTATCACCGCACGCACGCATATGTCACACCTTTATCTTGAGGTCGTCGTCAGCAAACAGACAGCCCAGACAATTTGTGACACAGCCAGCGCAGCTCCGAGGAGGGAAAAGAAATTCGATAGCATGCTTGCCGCCGGGGCCGCTGCTGCTATTTTTCTGTTGTTGTGCGCGGTTGGGGAACGTGCGTGTTTTTCGATCAAGCACCGGAGATGAACTATCAACGTCACCAGGTGCAATTATAGTTGATTGGCTGACTCGGCGGTACGTGTTTTGTGGAAACGATTGGGAAACTTGCGTAGGAGTAGAAAACAAGTTGAAATTTCAGACATTGATACTATTTGATGTTCTTTTCTTTTTGCCTTTCTCGTACACTAAGTGTACTGGAAAGGCTATATGTTCACTCTAAAATTGACTTTTTGATAGAAGGCCCGGAGGGTCAAGTCACATATACCAATCAACTCAGCTCGACGAATTGAGGTGATGTCTATGTGTGTATGTATGTGTGTGTTTATGTGTGTGTGTGTACAAACTAACTCACATTACTTTTTGGCAGTGAACTTCAACCGATTTTAATGATCGACGTTTCATTCGACGCAGAATCTGGTCCTATTGTTTCCTATTGAAAATGGTTCGGATTGGTCCAGCCGTTCCGGAGTTATGACCATTTAGGTGTTCCGGATCGGTACCCCAGGAAGGGGTCACATATAAAAATGCAACAAACCCATACATGCGACGTTTCCAACCGCAGCATTTCGATAACCTGATGCACTTTAAACAGGAAAATACTCTCAGACCATATTTGAACCGGTAGTGTTCCGAAACCGGTTCCGGGTGTCCCGTCGGAAGTGGCCTAATATATAAGTGCACCAAACTCATGCATGCAACACATCAAATTGCGGCATTTTCAATAACCTGATGCACCAATAGTAGGAAAACAGCCTCAAATCAAATCCGAACCAGAAGTGATCCGGAACCGGTTCCGGGTGTTCCACCGGAAGTGGTCAAATATAAAAGTGAACCAAACCCATACATGCGACACATCAAATAGCGGATTTTTAACGACCGGTAAGCAGAAAAATAGCCTCCGACCTTGTTTGGGACAACCGGTAGTGTTCCGGAGCCGATTCCGGGTGTCCCGGTGGAAGTGGACAAATATAAAAGTGAATCAAACCCATGCATGCGGTACATCAAATAGCTACTTTTTCAATAACCTAATGAACTGTAAGCAGGTTCCGTGTGCCCCACTGGAAGTGGTCAAATATAAAAGCGAACCAAACTCATGCATGCGGCATATCAAATCACGGCTCTTTAGGTGACCTGATGATCGGTGAGCAAGACCATATTTGGGAGAAACGGTATTGTTCTGAAACCGGTTCCGGGTGTCCCGCCGAAAGTGGCCAAATGTAAAAGTGAACCAACTCCATGCATGCGGCACATAAAATCGCAGCTTTTTCGATAATCTGATGAACGGCTTGCAAGAAAATAGTTTCAGATCATATTACCCAGAACCGGTTCCGGGTTTTCCGCCTGAATTGGTCCAATGTAAAAAATGAACCTAACCCGTGAATGCAAGTCAGGGGCTGTCCATAAACCACGTGGTCATTGGGGGGGGGGTTCGGCCAATGACCATTTTGTATGGACTAATAAAAAAATTTGTATGGACTAATGACCACGCAGGGGGGGGGGGGGGTTGAAAAGTCCCAAAAAAATGACCACGTGGTTTATGGACAGCCCCTCATCAATTCGCGGCATTCTAGGAAACCTGATAAACAGTTCGGAAGAAACTAGTCTTAGACCATATTTGAGACAATTGGTGCTGTCCCGGAACCGGTTCCGGGTATCCCGCTGCAGGTGGTAACATGTTAATTTGGAACAAACCCATACATGCGAGACATGAGGTCGCGGCTTTTTCGATAACCTGATGAATGGTTAGTAAGAAAATAGGCACAGACCACTTACCGGCAGTGTTACCGGCTTCGGGTGCCCCGCCGCAAGGACTGTCCTGGAGCCGGGCATCAAACTGCTGTGATACATCTAATTGCTGCATTTTCTACAACTTGATGACGGAACCTGTTCCGTGTGTCCCGCCAGAAGTGGCCAAATATAAAAGTGAACCAAACCCATTCATGCGACACAACAAATCGTGGCTTTTCGACTACCTGATGAACGGCAAGCAAGTAAATAGGCTCTGATCACATGCATGACTACCGATAGTGTTCCGGTATCAGAGCCGGTTTTTTCGCAGAAATTGATCACACGTAAAAGTGGATCAAACCTATGCATGTGACACACCAAATTGCGGCATTTTCGATAAACTGATGGACGATCAGCATGAAAATAGGCTCAGGCCATATTTGAGACAACTGGCAATGGGGACCATCCTGGTGGGATGGTTAGAACACTTGACTCTCACGTCGAGGACCAGGGATCAAATCCCTCTCCCGTCAAACTCACAAAATGTGAGCTCTTACTTCGGAAGGGAAGTAAAGTGTGGGTCCCGAGATGAGCTAGCCTAGGGCTAAAAATCTCGTCAATACAGATAAAAAAAACTACTGGCAATGTTCCGGATCCAGTTCCGAATATACCGCAGAAAGCAGTCAAATTTAAGAGTGAACCAAACCAATATAACCATAAAAAACGGTTTTTTTTAACCTGGAAAACGTTGAACAAGACATGAGTGAAGAAGCTGTTTAAATCTCCCTATATGAAATTGAACAAAATCTTGACAAAATTGATGCGACCCGGTCAAATCAAATCATTCAAAACTTCTGAAGTGTAATAATGTAATAACGGTTAATGTTGAATAAGAAATTGAAAACTTGATTGCATCAACTGGAAGCAAAATTTGTTCAATCTCTTCTTGCGTCTAAAATATTTGCGCCAAACGGTGCGATTGCGATTAAAATTTGAAAAAAAAATAGTATGGAAAATTTCACTCTTCTGTAAATTAAGCAAGAATTGTGTTGTGGCGAAGTTGGGGTAAGAATTTTAAAGATGTGTGAGTGCTTCCAGGCCCTGTTTGCGGTCCCCATTTTTTAGAAACAAATGAAGTTTCTAACGTTATATGGAATGATGGTAATTGGTTGTTTTAATCGGTAAACACTATGTAAGAACAAAGAAATATAACGTTGGAGTAAGTAAATTCTCAGTTTGAAAACCAACCATGCGTTTTATTATTACCACTAGGTGGATTAATCGGGTTTTTTTTGTATCGGAAGTTACCAGAAATTTATTCTAAGTTTCATTGTAGCATTATTTCTGAATTTCTCTCCAAATTCGTTTAGGTGTGTGTCAAAATTAACGCTTCATGGCTTCTCTGGGGAACACAACCCATAACTCCCCAGCACCACTTTAGAAGCTTTATCAGAAATTTTATGTAGAACTTTTTAAAACAGCAGGATTTATTACAGCAGATGTATTTAATTCAAAATAAACATCGTTAAAAATTTAAGTGACTTTGTAGGTTTGCAACATGAGTGACATGTGACATCTTAACATCAACCAGCATCTTTCGCTATCAGCGATGAAACCCAGATGCAGGAAACAAATTGTATCTTCGAAGAATTTGCAATATCAAAATTCCCAGTTGGCGTGAGCCGGACGGCAAATCTGCCACCCACGCTTCCTTGTCAGTTGAATGTCAAGTCTCCCCAAGTCTTGTATCGCTTCCAGTCTGGAATCTGGATAATTTGACAATCAGATTATCTGACCGTGTCGTGTTGATTGGTCTGGGTAGGTTGGGGTAACGGAGAACACAGCCACACCTTGTTCCCTCGGATCTTTCAATCCAACCAACCCCAAGAAGGCCCAAAGCTAAACGAGATCCCGACCTCGCCTAGCACAAAACAAGCGGTAACGTTTCCGGTTGCTCCCTTATCTTGTCCTCGATTTATCCTCACCTTTGGCACCAACAACTACATCCCATCCTCATCCACATCCGGTCATGTTGTTGACAGCCACCGACCGGGTCCCAGTCTCGTCTCCGGGGGAGTGTTGCCCACGCAGCATATGTATGGAAAGAAGCCAAACTATTCTACGCTCCCTTGTTGACCAACTGACTGACTGAAAGCCGACGCCGGACACACATAAAATCGGGATGTGCATGGGAGGGAGAGCTGAACAGGCTGGACCCTCATCATCAAGTAATACATTCACCGATTCGATTCGATGATTAGGGGCTGAACCGGGACTGGGACCACATGGGGAGAGTGTCGACCTGCCGATGGCGATGGTGACGCTGAGTGGCAGAAAATGACTGATTGGCTCGGATGGACGAGCACTTGTTCCATGGGGTGTAAACATGTTTAACCCCTTTTTGAAATGCGTAGCATTTGGGATTTGTGAAGTGAAACTGCCAAAAGAGCTTTCCGGGTTTCTTAACATAATCGGGTCGAACTGTTAAGGAGAATAATCATCACTAAAACTTGTTTCATTTTATGTTTCAGATCTTCGACGTCAACGGTCGCGTTCTGACCACGTTCGGAAACGAAGGCTCCGATGAAGGGCAGTTCAAGTTCCCAAGGTAAGTAGACGATTGTGAAATTGAATGTGAAACATGAAGTGATGCCGAAAAACTAAGCAGAAAAGCTACTTCAATTTTTCAGTGAAGCTCACCTCGAAATTGTTGACAATTTTCAAGTCATTTTTGTGTGGGATATATCAAAATGACCTGAAAATTTTCAAACGTTTTGAGGTTAGGTCTCGTGGTGTAATGAAGACATTTTTACTTCGTTCTTTTGAAAAAAAAATCGCACATCAAATCCGATCGCAATATATTATGTTTTTCGGAATTCTTCCAATAATGTGTTCAGAAACTTCTGTCAGGAATTCGACTGGAGTATTCTAAATCCCATCAACAAATACCGTTACGATATTTTTCCAGGAAAAATACGAAAGTCTTATATTTTATGAAATTTACCTTGAGCTATACCACATTTGCCAAATATTCGCCAAAATGTCTACTCGTTAACAAAAACTTGTTCTGTTGTCTGAAACCTTCAGAGAAATTTGTGGCGGCAATACTAGAGGAATTTCTGGGAGAAATAGGGTTGCTCCCGAAATAATTTTCGGCTGAATTTTCAACTAATACATGATAGAGTTTGGAGTCTCCAATTAGCCTTGTGGATAATGTTGTGGATCGCCTATCTGAAGCCGAAAACAGGAAGCTAATGTACATTGAAATTGTGATGAAATGCGTCAAGAAATTTTCGAAAAACTTTGAGAATTTTATTATTAAAGCCATTTTAACATAAATCAGAAAGAAAAATGTAAAATCACCAGGGTGCGAAGCCGCCATTTTCAAGAATCCAACATCTTCTATGTAAACATTCGTGTATCCACAAAGGATTCCATTGTGGAAACACGATAGATGTTGGCTCCTGTCAGATGCATTAGGTGGTATTAGGGTTGCCACATGCGTGTGTAAAATGTAAATGTGAAAGAAAAGAATTTTTTGCTACATTTCATGAAAATCTTGCATGTGGATTTTTTCTTCGTTACCTTGAAAAAAAAACGCTTATGGAATCTGATTTAAGTTTTTTGAAATTTTTCTAAAATGTATTCTGAAGCTACTTTCAGCAACTCTATTGAACTATTCAAAATTTCATGAACGAGTACCAATAAGATATTTTCCAAAAAAAAAATACGAAAATTTTCAGAAACTTCTTCTGGACTATGCCACGTTTGTCAAAGATTGATTTCAGGATTTCGTCAAATTGTGCATGGGTCGAACGATATTCTTTCAGTGATTTTCTAACAATTTTGGAAGGTCCTTCCCAAATTTGTCGATGTAGGTTAAAAAAATCCTTACGGTTCGTACCCAGGTTATCTGTTACAAAATGTTTAAGCAGTCATATAAGACCCTCTATCGGGTCTCCAGTTAGCCTAGTGGTTAAGGCTATGGATCGCCAATCCGGAGACGGCGGGTTCGATTCCCGTTCCGGTCGTGAAAATTTTCTCGACTCCCTGGGCATAGTGTATCATTGTGCTTGCCTCACAATATACAAATTCATGCAATGGCTGGCTAAGAAAGCCCTCCAATTAATAACTGTGGAAGTGCTCAAAGAACACTAAGTTGGAGAGAGGCAGGCCAAGTCCCAGTTGGGACGTAGAGCCATAAAGAAGAAGAAGAAGAAGAAGATAAGACCCTCTATCAGTTACACTTGCAATACTTTCGGATAATTTCTCCGGAATTCTAGTTTTTAGATTTTTATTTTTCTAGAAGTACGCGTAAAGTACAATCAAGTATTCTGGAAGAGAACTTTTTTAAATTATGATAGGAATTCAGATTATCAAACAAACTTCTTCATGTCACGGCCCACTTTCAATGGCCTTAGAATAAAACATCGCACCTGTCCAAAATTTTCACAAAAAAAACTATTGGTGAGACAAATTTTGAATTAAATAAAAAGCAGCATGTCCATGTTGCCCTTTACAGGCTTGTATCAATTTGCTGGTACCACTTAACGTAATGGGAAAAACTTGAAAATTAGAAGACACAGAATGTTGATTAACTGCCAAATTGAGAGATGAAATTGTGAAAAAAAATTGCGTTCTTGTTGGATTCGAACCCACGACTCCGTATTCGCTAGACCAGCGCTTAAATCAACTAAGCCACAGAACAGGTAACGGTTCTGCGGAATAGAAAGCCAAACTTGGAGTTGATAAATAATGAATGTATTTGATGAAAAAATACCCAACTAATTACCCAGCTAACACAAAGTCTTATATAATGTTGAATAGGATGCTAAAGCGGAGGCCATATGCGTACATGCTTCGATTTAACCCCGTGTAAAGTGTGCGTATATCGCCTCCACTTTTGCATCCTATTCAACATCATATGCGATCGTGTGTTGATAGGGTAAGCAAAACCGCTTAACTCATCGGATTTGATAAGAAATTTTCTGGAGGACGCTAATTCCACCTTAAAATTGAAAAAATATTGGTTTATTTATTTGTGCCCTTCCTCAAAATGTTGAATTCCGACCAAAATTTCCAAAGGGGTGCCCCTCTTAACTTGAGAGAAAATCGAAATATGTGTCAGCCTTATTCAGAATAGCAAGAATTTTATCAAAGCCATAATCGATTTTGGAAACTAATTGGTGGCTCATTTTCCGACGTTATGATAAACGTATAGGCAGAGCTGAAAAATATCAAACTTCTCAGTTGACTTCTTGACCACCTTCACTAGCACTGGATGCCGATCATTATCAAGACATTTCGGTTTTTTTTTCTGCACACTTTAGCCTATATTTTATTATCATTGTTTATAAAATTCATGTACAATTTCACAAAAAAAAGTGCAAGCAAAGGAAATTTCCCATAACAAATTTCAACCGTGTAACAGAGCGCAATGGCTCAACCAGATGCATCAAAATTGTTCGCAGTAATTTAAGACGCAAAAGAGGATTGGTGCTATAAAATTTAAATTTTTCCATACAACGTTGATCCATTCTACTGTATACTGACGCCTCAGAAATCTAAAATGGTGTATCTTGTCATCACATAAATTTTTATCAAGATTTTGTTTTTTTATACGCATATTAATCGCTTGTAACGATTTTGTTCAACTTCGTAATTTTAGCGATGCATCCAATTCTGATTCTGCAACACTGCCGGTAATCTTAGGAGTGGTCAGAGATTATTTTCATACTGTCCGTTCATCTGGTTATCGAACATTTTCGATGATTTTATGTTTCGAATCCATAGGTTTGGTTCAGTTTTTTAATTGGTCACCGATGGAACACCTGGAACCGGTTCCGGAATACAACCGGTTCACATATGGTCTGAAACTATTTTCCTGCTTACCGTACATCTGGATGTCGAAAAAGCCGCTCTTTAATGTGTCGCATGCCTGTATTTGGCTCACTTTTTTAATTGGCCACTTCCAGTGGGACACCTGGAATCGGTTCTGGAATACAACCAGTTCTGATACGGTCTGAAACTATTATCCTGCTTACCGTTTATCTGGTTATTGAAAAAGCAGCTCTTTGATATGTCGCACGCCTGGGTTTGGTTCACTTTTTTAATTGGCCATTTCCGGCGCGACGCCTGGAACCGGTTCCGGAACATAAACGCTTCAGATACGGTCTGAAACTATTTTCCTGCTTATCGTTCATCTGGTTATCGTAAAAGCCGCTCATTGATGTGTCGCATGCCTGGGTTTGGTTCACTTTTTTAATTGGTCACTTTCGGCAGGACACCCGGAAGCGGTTCTGCAACACTACCTGTTCAAGCATGGTCTGAAACTATTTTACTGCTTACCATTTAACTGGTTATAAAAAAAGCCGCTATTTGACGTGTCGCTTGCATGGGTTATGTTTGCTTTCTTATTTGGCCAAATCCGGTGGGACACCCGGAACCGGTTCCGGAACACTACCGGTTCAGATATAGTCTGGGACTATTTTCCTACTTCCCGTTCCTCAGATAATCGAAAATGCCGTGGTTTGATGGGTCGCATGCATGGGTTTGTTGCATTTTCATATCTGGCCCCTTCCTGGAGTACCGGTCCGGAACACCTAAATGGCTATAACTCCGGAACGGCTGGACCGATCTGAACCATTTTCAATAGGAAACAATGGGACAATATACCCCGTCGAATGAACCATCGGTCGATGAAATCGGTTCATATTTACTATCTAAAAATGAGGTGACCTTTTTGTACACACACACACACACATACATACACACAGACATCATCTCAACTCGTCGAGCTGAGTCGATTGGTATATAACACTAGACCCCTCCGGGGGCTCTATCAAATTTTCGTTTTTGGAGTGAACATATAGCTTCTTGGTACACCTTGGTGTACGAGAAGGCAAAAAATATCCAATAAATTTGCAGAGAAAGCTGCAAATTTCTTTTAGAAAGTTTCCAAATCATCAGCTACAAAATGTGCCAAATCTTTCCGAAGAAAGTGCTCAAACAATGCAGAGGAAACTAAAACTTCCCACAGAAAGTTGCTGATATTTTCTGCTGGGAATGGCTGAAACTTCCCAGAGGCATTCCCAAACCTACACAAATACAGTTACTTTAACCTCATCAAAAAAAAGCTATATTGGATTAATTGCAAAAGTTTTACGAAAAACATGGCTAAAACTTTCCACTGAAAAGTTGCCAAGACTTACCAAAGAAAGTTGCCCTTACTTTTCAGAGCAAGTTGACTGAGAATAAGTTGCGAAAGTTAAATACTCAGGAGTAAGTTGCAAATGATTAGCAATGGAAGTTCCTCAATCTTTTTTTTAGAGAAGCTTCTGAAACTTCCCAGAGAAAATTGCTCGAACTGCACATATGAAGTTAATTGCACTTTATAGAAAAAGTTGCCATAATTTTGAAGGATAAATTGAAAAAAAAATGAATTTTTGAATACTTTTCACAAAAAAGAGACCAAGACTGCTTCGGATTTTTACTCAAAATTTTAAGGATTAAATGAAAATTTAGAACAAATATCTCAAACTACGCATTTGCAGTTCCTCAGAAACAATTTTAATAGCTCTATTCAAAGGAATTTGTAAGAAATTAAAAAAAAATAATACCGATACTTCTCAGACAGTATTGATTAAAATTCGAAAAGAGTTCTCCAAGCTTCATAAAATTAATTTCCAAAATTTCACAGGAGTGGTTCCCAAAACTTCTAAGATGCAGAGACACACATTTTCCCACATACATTTTACCTACACATACTAAAAATTTACTTGCCAAAACTTGTCAACCGCCCCAATATTCTCAAATTGTCAACATATTTTTCAAATGCCCAATTGTCAATACATTTCAAGGGAAGTTCCCAAAGCTACCTATTAAAAATTGCCAAAACTTCCCGCAAAAAAGTTGACCTGACTTACCAAAGCAAGTAGACTGAGAATAAGTTGCGAAAATTACTCAGAGGAATTTGCAAATGATTAGCAATGGAAGTTCCTCAAAATTTTTTTCAAGAAACTTTTGAAACGTGCTTAAAACAGCACATTTGAAGTTATTTAATCTTTTGAAAATGTTGTCATAACTTTAAAGAATGCCGAGATTTCTCAGACAGTGTTGACTAAACTTCTCAGAGAGTTCTCAAAACTTCTAATAATTAATTTCCAAAATTTCACAGAGGTAGTTCCCAAAATTTCTTAGACATAGAGACACAAATTTTCCAGAGATAGTTGGTTACACTTCCAATAGGATTAAAACTGAGATAGCTGACAAAAATATTCCCAATAATTTGTCCAAATGCCCAATTGTGAATATATTTCAGGGAAAGTTGTCGAATCTACCCAGTAAAAGTTTCCAAGACTTACCAGAGAAAGTTGCCTAAACTTTCCATTGCAAGTTGACTCAGATTAAGATGTGAAAACTACTCAGAGGAAGTTGCAAACAACTACAAATGGAAGTTTCTCAAACTTTTTTGAAAAAGATATTGAAACTTCCCAGAGGACTGCACATTTGTAGTTTTAGAATTTTTTTTTTTTCGAAAAAAAAAATCACAAGAAGGTTTTCAATATTTCTTTGTTTTTTTTTTAAACTTTCAACGGAGTTGATGTAGCTAACAATAACATCTTATTCTATAGTAACATATTTTCGGTGCCTGATTGAATAATTGCAAGGATTTCCCAGTCAGTTATGATTGAACTTCTCAGAGTTTTCAGAACTTTTACAAATAAATTTCTTAAACTCTTCACAGCAATAAACAAAAAAAAATACAGTGACAGTTGCTCATACTTCCAAGAGGACTGAAACTTCAAAGAGGAAGTTGCCAAAACTTGTCAGATGAAAATGCCAAGACTTACTTGAGAAAGTTTCTAAACCGCGCAAAAGTCAAATTGTTGAAATATTTATAATATATTGTCAAAAAACCCAATTGCCCAAATACTTCAAAGAAACTTGCCAAAGCTTCCCAGTATAAGTTACCAAGAATTTCCAAAGGAATCTGCCAAAAATTCCCAGGAAAAGATTCTGAAAATACCCAGAAGATGTTCCAAAACTTCCCAAACAGTTTTAAACTACACAGATAAAGATGTTTAAGTTTCATAGAAGAGTTTTCAGAACTTCTCAGAATAAATTACACAAAATTTCAAAAGAAATTGATCAAACTATCAAGAGGAAGTTGCTGGAACTAAACTTTCCAGAAGAAGTTGTCAAAACTTTTGAGAATAAAATTCAAGAATTTTCAAAGCAATTTGCGAAAATTTTCCACAAAAAAGTTGCGAATGCATCCCTGACAATTAGGATTGACATTTATATAAAGTTCCTAAAGGTCCTACAGCAAGCGCTGAACCTTTGTAGAACTGAAAAAATCTACAATTACACATCTGCAGGTCCTAAAACTTTTTAAAGTATTTTCAAAAACTTCTAAACAAAAATGTTTAAAACAATTCATAGCAATTTCCCAGAAATTTAAAAAAAGGGCCGAGATTTCTCAGAGAGTAATAATAATACTTCTCAGAGAGTTCTCAAATATTCTTAAAATTATTTTCCAAAATTTCATAAAGGTAGTTACCAAAACTTCTCAGAGGAAGGAAGAGCCAACAATTTTCCATAGAAAGATGCAAGCTGCATAGAAGAAGTTGACAAAACCTTAAAAAAATCACAAAAACTTTACAAAACAATTGCCCAACGCTTCCCACATAGGAGTTGGCAAGATTCACCAGGGAAACTTAACTTCTCAGAGAAAGTTGTTTGAAATTCTCTGAGATAAATAACTAAACATCCTAATGGAGGTTGCGAAACCTTCGAAGAAGAAGTCGTCAAAGCTTGCCAAAGGAAGTTGATCAAATTTTCTACAAAGTTGCGAATGCTTCCCAGTCAGTATTGCTTGAACATTTAGAGAGAGTTCCTGAAAGATCCTACAATAAGTTTCTGAATTGGCCCACAAAAAATTTCTGAAACTTTCCAGAAAGAATTACTAAAACCACATTTCTACCATTTCTACTGAATTTAAAAAAAAACGTTATTAAAACTACTAGTGAATTTCTTCCAAGATTGATACTTTTCCATGCAATTTATTAAAACTTCCTGAAATAAAGTCCCAGACGTCTCATACAACGTTGACTAAACTACTCTACGAAAGTTACTGAATTTATTTAAAGAAGTTTTGGAAACTTCTCAGAGGAAGTTGCTAACCTACCTGGATAAATTGAATTACTAGAAGAAACTGCCAAAACTTCCTAGAAGAAGTTTCTGTATTGTCATTAAGAAAATTAATCAATATTCCCAGAGAATGTTACCTAAACTTCTCAAACAGGTCGCAAAAGCTTCTCAGAGAAAATTTTCAAAACATCCCACAGAAAAGTGGCAAGAAATTTCCACAGAAAATTGCTTAAATTTTCTGCAAATTTGTCTTTACTTCTCAGAATAAATTACGCAAATCTTCCAATGCTTGTTCTCACAGCATTTTTAAAAGGAAAATACAACATCATTCCAGTGAAAGTTGCTAAAACTACACAGATGAAGTTGTCAACTCTTATCAGATTAAGTTGCCAATACTTTCTCGAGAGGATGTTTCAGTAACTTCCCAGGAGATGTAGCCCAAACTTTCTGAATGATGCTGGCAAGACTTCCTAGAGGAAGTTGCTTTTCAGAGTTACATGACTTAAATTCTGTGGGAAAGTTGACTGAATTTCTCAAAAAAAGTTGCAAACACTTCTAAGGGTAGTTGTAAAAACGTTCTAGTGGAAGTTTCCAAACTGACTATCAATGGTTTCTGGAACTTCTCAGATAAAATTGTCGCAACATCTTACAAACATTCCCAAAGATCGTTACCAAAACTTTTTGAAAGAAGATTCAAAAATTGTTCAGTGCAAGTTGCTAAAATTTCACAGAAAAAGCTGTTAAAACTTCCCAGATGAAGCAGTTATAAATTTCTCAAAGAAATAACTGAAACTCCTTAGAAATGGCAAGAAAGTTTCTAAAATTTCCCAAAACAAATAACCGAAACTCTCAAGACGAAATTACAGGAACATATGCCTATAAGGGTGTCCCAAAATAGAAAAAGTGTCAAAAAGTTAACTTGCTCACCCTTAGAATGATAGATCAGGGTCTTAGAAACAATAGTTCCATACATGAAAACTCAATCAAAAAATATCTAGAGGTTGCACGCATCGATTTTATGAAAAATGGACGATTTTTGGTATTTTTACCAAAAAAATGCTAATATGAGTTGAAAAATAAAAGAAATAAAAGTCATCTATCAAAGTAAATCACAGTTCTAGGTCCCGCAAACAAAGTTTGGAGGGAGTTTAGGTCGACAAAGCTGATTTTATATATTTGGCAAAGGTTAACATATCAAGAAATCGCGATTTTTTTCACCAATTTTTTCAAAAATGCTCAATTTATAAGGATTTTGAAATTTTTCCTGTGATTTGCGTTTTCCTTATTTTATAGCAAATTTTGTGTAGATTAATTCGGCTGAAGACAGTTTTGAGCTATCTCTTTCATGAGCTGAGATATCGGTATGATAATGATTACACAATCAATGAAAAAATCGTGTTTTCTTACGTTAATCGATTTTGTTCACTAGTTTCCATGGCTACCATGCAATTAAAACAACACACGACGAATGTTTGACATAATAGTACGTGCATTTGTACATTTTTGAAGAATGTCAGGAATTATTGGGTTGCTTTGATCATAACTGATTCATACTGCATGACAGCAACAATATGTAATGGCTTTGAGAGTTAATCATTGTTTTATATCTGTATACATATGCTGAATATAACTTTTCGCACCCGCTTTGTGAACACGAGAAGAATTTTTTTTTCTTAGATTTCATCTGTTGATCAGATAACAGTAGTAAGCTACCGATTCAAAACTTGTAATTTTGGTTACAAATTATGTTTTAACAAGTAAGCTGCGCAGCAGAAAGATTTTAGCCTTGACATTTCTTAGGTTAACACCTCTTGTAACATATTAGACCAGTTATATAAAAGTTATATTTATTTTTTTTTAATAATAGTAGAATCTAAACATCCTGATGCTTTCTAAAATCCAACCCTTGCTGCAAATATGTGCGCTAATGGTTTGTTTTCAAAATCAAATTATATAATAGATCTCAATATTATGTAAAGAATCTGCTTTAGTTAAAATTCGCGAAAAAAAAGAAGAAAAAATATTCTAGTATTCGTAAAAACTCCTGCATTTACATCTCATTTCACTATTATGCTTCTGAACTGAGTTATGGATAAATGAGTCAAATGATTGCCAGGTGATCGAAAACACCCTTGCATTTTAGTGGTTTTCAATGTTAGAGCAGTAGTTCTGGTATAACTAGAAAGAACCTATATGTTAGCTTAACAAGAGTACCAACACCTATTTGAAAAGGTAAACATTGTTGAGTGATCTACACATTACTCAAAATATATCATAGAACTTCACACATGGGATTTGATTGTCTGACTTGCGATCACTTATATTATTAAAATTTCACAACGAGCCACTTCTTGAGACTTTCTGTGAATCAGTAAGCACAATCAATGTAAAATTATCAAAGTAACCTAATTTGTTTCTGAAAATCTTCAAAAATGTGTACTTGCATAACATAACATGTCAAACTCTTGTTATTTGCTTTTTTTTTTTGCATGGTAGCCATAGAAACTAATGAACAAAAACAAATAACATAAGAAAATCCGATTTTTTCATTGATTGTGTTATCATTATTATGCCGATAACTCAACTCATGAAGGAGATAGCTCAAAACTGTCTTCAGCCGAAATAATCTACACAAAATTGGCTTTAAAATAAGGGAATTGCGAATCACAGGAAAAATTTCAAAATCCTTATAAATTGAGCATTTTTGAAAAATTTGGTGAAAAAAATCGCGATTTCTTGATATTTTAACCTTTGCCAAATATATAAAATCAGCTTTGTCGACCTAAACTCCCTCCAAACTTTGTTTGCGGGACCCAGAACTATGATTTACTTTGATTGATGACTTTTATTTCTTTTATTTTTCAACTCATATTAGCATTTTTTTGGTAAAAATACCAAAAATCGTCCATTTTTCATAAAATTGATGCGTGCAACTTCTAAATATTTTTTGATTGAGTTTTCATGTATGGAACTATTGTTTCTAAGACCCTAATCTATCATTCTAAGGGTGAGCAAGTTAACTTTTTGACACTTTTTCTATTTTGGGACACCCTAGCCTATGCTTTCCCTAAGAAGTTTCCAGAACTTTTCAGAGAAATTTTTCAAAACTTACGGAAAGTCCGGTAATTTCTTAGGAGAAGCAGAAGTGGAATGGCAATAGAATGGCAACCGAATGGCAATGGAATGGCAATGGAATGGCAATGGAATGGCAATGGAATGGCAATGGAATGGCAATGGAATGGCAATGGAATGGCAATGGAATGGCAATGGAATGGCAATGGAATGGCAATGGAATGGCAATGGAATGGCAATGGAATGGCAATGGAATGGCAATGGAATGGCAAGGAATGACAATGGAATAGTAATAGTTAATAAAATGATATAGCAATAGAATGGCAATGAAATTAATATGGAGCGGGAATGAATATGAAATGGTAATAGAATGGTAATGAAATAGCAATGGAATTGATTTGGAATGGTAATGGAAAAATAATATAATTATGATAGAATTGCAATGATACAATAAATGAATGGCAATGGAATTGCAGGTGACAAATGTAATAAGTGTATAGTCGAATTGGATGAAGTTAGAAAAGAATAACAGACTCAAAATGTCGATGAAATCGCTATGGAAAACTGTCATTGTCTTTTATATACACACATTTAAGATGATACACAGATGCATTTATCGTCCCCTTTGGGAGCCAATGCAAATGGTTATGGATCTGTTATGATGAAACAATTTGCAAATTGCTTTATTAAATTCCCATTTTATGAGTGTCCTTCATCATCCGTATTTCTTATCTGTTTCACAGCTGAAAAAGAGTGGAAGCAAAAGACCGATTTATCAAATTTAAATATTAATTCAATAATTTGCTCCTTTTCGGTTCCCATGGTTTCTTCACATTGCCCAGTAAAACTCTGCTGCACACAGAAGGAAAGAACTGAACAAATTGCTTACACCCATTCTTATTTGCCTTTCCATCATCCGGCATGAAGCAACCGACGTGGTCATTCACCACAGTCAGCGCAGCGGCGGCACTGTCTGTCAAGATGAAGTGATGATTGCTGACTTGTGTAGTGGTAGTGGTGGTGCAACCACCAGAAGACATTGCTTGGCGTCTTGGACCCGTTGCTTTTTGCAGAGGTTCATAACCTTGTGGTAGCAGCAGGGCTAATGGGGCGGAAAGCTTATGGAAAAAGGAGGGAGAAATGTTGGAGAAAAGATTTCTGGGACTGTGGAAGACCTGTAAATGATGAAAAGATATAGATGATGTTTTAAAAATAAATCAGCAAATAACTTTTACATGGTTTTATAGTGAAAATACAGTAAATTTAAAGTGGCATTAAAAAGGCAATAAAAAAGCTTTCGTTCGCCAATGGATGGCAATGATAACAATGATAAGGCTATAAAATATCAACAAAGTAACGATGAAATATTAGTGGCAATGGCAATATCAATGGATATGAAATCGAAATTAAACATCAATAGAACTCCAATGGAGTGGCAGTTTTCTGTTTCTTTGCCATTTTATAGCCATTTCATTGCCAATAACATAGCCATATTAAGTGGCAATGAACTGCCCTTCTAATAAATCATTAAAATACAGTAACAATACATTGCCAATAAATAGGCATCGGATTTGGTAAAAAAATGCAGTTGAGTGAAATATTAGTTTGCTTTTTCTATCGTCACACTCACTTGGCCACCTGTAAAGATTGTTTGCCAAAGTTGGCTTTGCGGGCGGAAATTCAATAAAGGGCGCAAAACGGGGAATTACATTTGCATTTTTTTTTCTTGCTGTTGACGGCTCCTCTCAATAACGGTGCGAAGGCACGATTCGGTTGGAATGGGACCGGTAGCCCAGGTCAGGTCAGCAATTTCCGGCAACTTTCAGCACGCTTTGGCACGGTATGTGTACTTTGTTTGGTATGGGGTACTCCTTCGCCCCAGTGAGGAAACGGCACCGTACTGGGATACGGGAAATATTAAAAATTGAATTATAATTTCGAACTTCGTGAGCTATGAGCTACCTCTGAGGAAGGAAACAAAGTATCCCTTTTTTTCTTTCTTTCCTTACACCAGAATGTACTCAGAAGAATAGACGAACTGAATGGAAATCTGCTTCAATCACTTCATTTATCGTTAGCTTCAATTATCGTTAATCCAGCTTGAAAGACACCTTGAAATCCTTCAGCAGCTCCGGTTTCATCGGCTTACAATCAATTTGCACCAAGGCTTACGATTTGCTTCGTTTGACTTGAGACGATTAATGGGAACACGGAAGCTGGGTTTGTATTTTTCTTTCGATTCTCTAACTAATAGCCTTTCCGAACGAACTTGCCGAGTTGTTCCCAAGTGTGTTTTCAAACAGAAAGATTCATCGAAAACTTTTGACTAACTCAGGGACCCATCCGTCCCTCATACGAAAGTCAACCCACGCACGCACGCACGACGACATTGGAAACAACAACTAAGACAACGTGCGCCAATTGTTCCACCCTCTAAGCCTGGAACCAATACGCTCTGCGTGTTAACGAGCAAAAGCTGCTTAAGGCTCAACGGTAGAGACCTACGAGTCACGACGCCTCCGGTTCCCTCCCAAAGTCACAGTTACCCTCACCCCCGCCATCTCCACACACTGCATGTGACACCAGATGGATGGAATCGAAATTGATTTTCTTCCTTTTCACCGTTCAACCGTTTTCCGGTGGCGACGACGACGATGACGACGACTACGTTGGTTGGTGGCACTCACTGTATGCTCTCTACGGAAGCTCTAAGGACAAGTCGTTCATTGCTGCTTTCCCCAAAACTAGAAATGATGGAACGTTCCAATCAAAGGTCTAACTTATCCAGCCAGCCGCTCAATAAGCGCCGCCACCGCCCTACAAGAGAGTGAAAGAGAATCCCCCAGGTGCAGAGATTTTCAGGTCTTGCTCCACGAAGCACTTGGTAGGTGCTTTTTTTTTTTTTTTAAATTCTGCATGTATTCCTACTGCACCATGAGCATTTTCTTGGGCAATCTAGAAGATTCTCCAAGATTTCCTCCAGGGACACCGTCATAAATTCTTTACAAAAAATTAAATGTTTACAGAAATAAGATTCTCGCTGGATTGTCCATGAAATCTTTTGAAGATTTCTCCAGAGTTTTTTTTTTCAGGAATTCTCCCAGGAATTCTACTTGGTGCTTCTGCCGGAGTTTCTAAAGAAATTTCTCAAAAAAAGAATGTTGAAACTCGCCCACGGGTTTCCACACAAATTGTTCGATATTCATTCTGGGATTTTTAAGATATTCTCTAGGAAATTCCTTCAAGGACTGATACAAAAGTTCATGCTTGCACTCCGTCATGTATTTCTTTTAAGCATTTCCTTCAAAAGTATCTTCAAAAGATTATTTTACAAAGATTAGGAGATTCATTCAAAAAAAAAACCATGGGGTTTCCGTTAAAAAAAATCAGGATTTTTTCTTGAAACTTTTTCAGAAATTATTGCTTGAATTACTCCAGAGGCTCCTTCACGTATTACTCCATTTATTCAAGGATTTTCTCGGGCATTTTTGTGAAAATTCTAAAAAAAAAAACAATATCAAGGGACTTTTCTGGAAGTTACTCCAGGTTTTCCTGTATAGTTTCCTCCAGTCACCGTTCAGATTTATGCAGACCTTCCTTCAGATTTTTTTTCCACAATTTCCTTCAAATTTCTTAGGAATTTATCAAGAAATTTATCGATGATTACCTAGAGGATTCTTCAGTTTTATTTAGGTATGAATCTAAACATTATTCCAAAACTTCTTTTTTTTTCAATGGTTCTCTAAAGAATTCCTCCAAGATTTTTTATTGTTTTTGCAGGATTTCCTTCATATAATTTATTCAGATAATAGTTCAGGGATTTTTGTGTACAAAACCCATCAGAAACTGTGTTAAATTTTTTTTTAGAGAATTTCTTCAGAGGTTACAAGGAGTTCTTACAAGGAATCCTCCAGGGATCCCTCAGAAATTTATTAAGGATTTTTTTTTCAAAAACTCCTCAAATACTCCAAAATTCTGACTCCTTCGATTTCGGCAGACATATTTTTAGAGATTCCTTGAAAAATTCCTCTTCGGATCAGAAAATCAGAAAATGGACGCCCAAAATTTCCAAAATCACATTTTATTGTCTCGACAATATTTGTGCCAATACTGAACCGATTTTAATGAAATTTTTAGGGTATTAACTACACATAATATGCTATTTTTGGTTAAAAATCAGCTATTTTTGTGAACGCAATCAAAAGTTATACATTATTTAGTGTTTTTCATTTTTTTCGAGTCCAGTCTGTATATCATTTTTTTTTAATTTTAAAATCAAGGGTATTCAAAGCAGTTTCTTCAGGTATTCTCCTAGATATTAGCCTACCCAAGTAGCAGTATTCAGTTGAACAAACTTGCAGAGGTTCTTATAACCATCAACAAGACTAATTGGTCATGAAAAAGTTACTTGGGGTAGGCATTCATCCAGGAATTTCTCCAGTGATAACTTCAGACATTGCTTCAGAAAGTTTTGTCCTGGAATTCCTAAAAAAAAATCAAGAATTTATACTATGAGTTTCCAAAACTATCTCCTGGAGTATTGAAGGATTCCTTGAGTCAATCCTCTATTGATTTTTTTTTTTGAAAATCCTTCAGAGATACCCTTAAGAATGTGCAATTTCTGGAAGAATTTCTTAAAAATCCCTGCAGGAATAAGTAAACAAAATCTGCAGTTATCTTTAATGACATCCCAGGAGACATTTCTTATGCAGCCGCAGGATCATTTTCGAAAAAAAATCTAGTAGGAATCTCTGCACAACTGCAGAAACAATTGAAGGAATTTCTCAAAAAATTCTTTGGAGAAACCGTGGTAAGAATTTCCGTAGCAATGTAGGATTTGTAAAGAAATTCTATAAGAATTTCTTAAAAACTCCATGGAAAAATCTTTGAAGAAATCCCTTGCTGATGGTCCTGATGCAATCCCTAAAATTCTGAAGAAGTCCCTGGAGATAAAAAAAAATTTCCTCCAAGTTATTCCAGAAGGAATGCCAGCAAGAATTTCTGAATAAATCTTCAGCAGAGTCCATGTAGAAATCTTAGAAAGTACTTTTGAGTTAATCTTTGGAGGAATATCCAAAGAAATCCTAGGGACTTTCTATTAGGAATCCCAGAAGGATTTTCTTAACTTCCTGAAGAAACTACTCGGAAAATCCTTGTTGGAATTCCTAGAAAAAAAATATTGAGGATCTTATAGGAAAAAAAAGTTTTGAGGAACTCCTAGCAAACCCTTTAATTCAATTCGTGGATGATTTTCTGAAAGTATTCTTGGAGAAATCTGTGTATGATTTTCTGAAAAAAAAATCCTGAATTCCAGGAAATGGATAAGCATATGCAAAGAGCCCTATTAAAACTATCGAGATATTTCTTAAGAAATTTTCGTAAAATTCCTAGGAAATATTTTTGAACAAATATCTTGAAGAATCCTAGGGAAATATTAGTGGTATCCTTAGAGGAAATTTCGGATAAATTTCTGGGGTAATATATGAAGAAATATCTGGAGGAATCCCTGAGGGAATCTCTGTCTGAACTCTTTCTGAACTCCTGCTGGAATCTCAGGGGGAATTCCTTCCTGGATCACTGAAAGTATTAATGCAAAAATCTCTAGAGGAATTCCAGCAGTATTTTTCCTGAATTTCTCAAGATTAATAATATTATTCATCCCTCAAGAAATTTCTGGACACATTCACGTAGGAATTTCCAATGGAATACCAAAAGAAATTCCTGAACTTATCTCTGGACTTTCTGAAGAAAAACCTTAGCGAATTTCTAGAGAATTATTTGATAATTGTTCGCAGAAAACACTGAAAAAGAATATTAAAGAACCTGAAAAAAAAATCTAAAGAAATCCCTGTGAAAAGTTCTGAAAAAATCCCTTGAGTAATTTCCGATGATTTTTAAACAAATCGCTAGAAGTTGAAATAATCCATAGAAACCTTGAAAAGAATTCTAGGGGAAATTCATGGGAAATATCTGGAGGAACCCTACTACAAATTTTCTATAAACTCCCTGGAAGAATTTCACAAAATAAATCGCCGGAGGTTTCTGTTTAAGACCTTAGTAGATTAAAAGACCGAACTCATGGAGTAATTTATAAAGGTGGGTTGTTTTGGAAAATATCCATTGAAGATTTCCTTGGAATGCTTGGTAAAACTTATGGACGAATCTCAACAGGAATGTTTGAAGTAACCTCTAGGAAAATGCCCAAAAGAAACCCAGAATGAATTTCTGGATGAATCTTTGTAAGAATTTCGGCAGGAGTCCGAGGAAGATTTTCTTTACAAATCATTGGAGACATTTCTGGAAGAACCTTTGATTTTCTTAAGGAATCGCTGAAAGCATTACTGAAAGCATCCGTACATTAATTCCTGAAAGAAGGCACGTACAGATTTCTGAATGAAAAAATCTATGGAGGATTTGTAAGGAATTCCATACAAGCTTTTCTCAATGGAATTTTTGGAGAACCTTTTGGAAGATCTACTAAAAACAATCTACAGGAAATTCTGAAGCGATCCATGGAAGATGTTCTAAAGAACTTTCAAAAGAAATTCATGGAGTATTTTCTAAAGAAATCGAAAGCAATACAAGGAATAATTTATAAAAAGGTCCTACGTTATTTTCTGGGTTAAACTTTAGAAAACTCTGGACAAAATTCTAGAGGAAGCATAGAATTTTCCAAAGGAATGAATTGATTTCTCGGAGAAATCTCCGGAGTCATTCAATGCAGAATTTCTCTACAATTCCGTAGAAGATTTTCTGAAGGAACCGCTGGACGAATTCCTGAACATGTACCTGGAGGATTTTTGTATGAATTTCATGGAATATCAATGAGAAACTAAAGGTGACAATTTCCGAATAAATTTTTGATAGATTTTTTTAAAGAGCCAATAGAGAAATTTGTGGGATAATCTTTGAGAAAATTTGACGAATTTCTGAAAGAATCCCCAAATACTTTTTTCATTTGTAGAGATTTCTGAAGGGATCCCTTGAAAAAGTCTCAATATCACAGAGTTTCTTTGCACTTGTAAGGTCACAATAAAAATGGGAAAAGCCACAAAGTTTTTTTTTTACATTTAAGAGGTCTTAAGCGGTCACAAAAATACGTACACGTTTTCATATATTTGGGAGAAGGAATTTAGCAGGAAAAAAATTTCATGAATTATTATTCTAGGTTTGTGAAAGCGCAGAACAGTAAGAAAAATGATAAAGGCAATTTTATTGTATTGAAGGGCGTATTAAAATTTCCCTTGTATGAAAAAGGTCACATTTGGGAAGCACAACGTTTTGAAAAATGTCACAGATATATTTTCTTATATGTTAATTAAATTTCATAAAACATCACATGAGCAATCACTAAAGATAATATAAGAGGCTCCTCCGCCCTTCCAAAAACATAAAGCTGCTTTTCGTTCTTACATGATTTGGAATGAGAGCGCAAGAAAAATGTTTAATATAAGGCAGAAAATTTCTTTATCGAGAAAATCAAAGAGGTTTTTTCTAGGTATTCTTATACCATGAAAAGATGGAGGAAACATCCGATTTCCGCAATTCATAAAAAGCTTTTTTACACCTACAAGGGGGCCGTAAAACTTGAAGTATTCATAAGGGTAATTATCATTATATAAGTCAAAATTTCAGTGCATTCGGTTCATTGGATCCGGAGGTATAACAGCTCAAAGTTAGGTATCGGCTAATTATACCTTTTTCTAGACTTTTAATAACTTCGTGCAGAATAGTCTGATCTTTTCTAAATTTTGACCACTGATACACAACTAGTTGATGTACCTACAGAGAAAATTTGAGAATATTTGATGCCTTTTTTGAAAAGTTACTGCTAGTTAAGCATTTTTTGGAAAGTGAAAATTTTGCCTGTCCCGATCATTATGTCTATCCCCTGTATACCCAGGTAAGCGTCCCTCCGCCTTTTTTTATTAAGGAAACCGCCTCCCTTGCCGCCTTTTCTCTGCACCGCTCTTATTTGCGCAAAAATATCGATAAAATCACTTAGGCTATGGCGACTTTGTTATATCCAATAGGGCGGAAACAATTCCTATTTTCACTAAGAAGCTACAGTGTATCAAACAATTGTCCGTACAGCAATTTTTTGGTCAAAATAATTTTTCATTCAAATGATCATAACTTTTTTATACATCAATCAAATACGCTGAAATTTTTACCAATCATGAACCATCTATTAAAGCTCCATTGGTAAAATTTTGAGCGAGATCGAATAAGTTTTCTGAAAGTTATAGAATTTTTAGTAAAACTTATAAGATTTTTGATCACTTTTTTAAAACATTATATCTCAATATGTACTCGATCAAACTTTTTTATTTTTTTTGTGATACAGCTTATACCTATGTATATCATATGCAGCTTAGTTTGAGGTTTTATATTCACTACAAAAAATATGAAAAATCTGTAT